>NW_021319658.1:656833-757787 GCF_001605985.2 Dendrobium catenatum | reverse complement strand
ATGGTTGATATTGCTTCGTCCCATAGCATTTTCTCCTTCATAGATGGTTCATCTGGCTACAATCAGATTAAGATGGCCCCTGAAGATGAGAAATTCACTGCCTTTCATACCCCTATCGGTGTGTTTTATTATAAGGTGATGCCCCTTGGCCTCAAGAATGTTGGGGCCACCTATCAGCATGCCATGACTATCATTTTTGATGAGTTGATTCATGAGCAGGTTGAATGCTATGTGGATGATTTAGTGGTCAAAATCAAGATCCGTAGTGATCACCTTCGAGACCTACGAATCATTTTTGAGCACTTGAGAAAGCATGATTTGAAGATGAATCCCTTAAAATGTGCATTTTGTGTCACTACGGGGAAGTTCATTGGTTTTATTGTTCACTATCGTGGAATTGAAATTGATCCCTCCATGATTAAGGCCATGTGGACTTGAAACCCCCTAAGAGTCTAACCCAATTGAGGTCTTTTCAAGGTAAGCTTGCTTTCTTGCGGAGATTTATCTCCAACCTTGCCAGTAGATGTCATCCCTTTTCTGCTTTAACAAAGAAGGATGCTCGCTTTCATTGGGATATGAATTCTCAAGAGGTCTTTGAGAGCATAAAGCGCTACCTGATGAGTCCCCCTATATTACCTGCAGCCATCCCTGGTAGGTCGTTGATCCTTTACACTACGGCCTTGGATGAGTGACTTGGTGAACTTTTAGCTCAATAAAATGAGGGAGACAAAGAGAATGACTTGTACTACCTTAGCAGACGTTTAATTCCTGCAGAGCTAAAATACCCGGCAATGGAAAAGCAGTGTTTTGCTTAGATCTTTGCTGTGCAGAAGCTTAGACACTATATGCTCTCACACAAGATCAGTTTGATTTATCGAGTCAACCCTTTGCAATATTTGATGACCTGTCTGACTTTGTCAGGTCGCTTAGCACGTTGGTCCATGATTTTACTATAATTTGATATTACATTTGTCCCTCAATGGGCCGTCAAAGGATGAGCTCTAGGTGACTTCCTTGCTTCTCACCTGATCCATACAGATTCCCCATTTAATGACGATTTGCCTGATGAATCAATAATGAGTGTGGAAGAGCGGGAGTCCCCTACTTGGGAGTTTTACTTTGATGGAGCTTCTTCCATCAAATCATTACATCCTTATGAAACTTCTATGGTTAAGGTAGGTTTGGGGCTTATTTTTGTGTCTCCTGAAGGCCACACCCTTCATTACTCCTACAATCTTTCAGAGCCTCATACTAATAATGAAGTTGAGTACAAAGCCCAGATTGTAGGACTTGAGTTGGCCATTCAAATGAGTATTGTACGAGTAAAAATCTTTCGAGATTCCCAATTAATTATTAATCAAGTTGCCAGAATCTTCAAAGTTCTCAAACCTGAGCTCTTGCCTTATCACAATAAGGCAATGGAGCTCTTGTGTTGATCCCTGAAGTAACTTTAGTTAGAGTCCCTTGATCTGAGAATGGTAGAGCGAATGCACTAGCTAAACTTGCTAAGGAGTTGGCTGACCCGACTGGAAATCCAATATCGATTGTTGTCCAGTATCGGTAAGCCTTATGCCCCGCAGACTTGTCTTCTCCTGATCAGTCCCTCGCAGTGTTCGTTGTTGAGGAAGAGTCAGATTGGAGAATCCCCTTTGTTGAGTATTTGAAGCATGGTAAACTTCTAGATGATCGTTCTCTTGCCACTCATATTAGAAAGAGAGCTTTGTCATTCTCCAATGCGAATGAAACCCTGTACCGACCCTCTTTTGACCAAATATGGTTGCGTTGCCTCAACAACGAGGAGGCTCGTAAGGTCATGGGAAAGGTACATGAGGGACTTTGTGGTGCTCATCAGTTCGGACCTAAGATGAAGGTCAAAATTAAACGCCTTAGTTATTATTGGCCGACTATGATCCGTGACTGCATGGAGCATGCTAGGAAGTGCAACCAGTGCCAGATTTATAATATTGCTATCTACCAATCTTCCAATCCATTGCACCCCTCTGTGTATTCTTGGCCTTTTGAGAGTTGGGGTATGGATGTAGTGGGTCCTATTGAACCTCTTTCCTGGTCATAGGTTTATTCTGGCTGCTGCTGATTACTTCTTTATGTGGGCGGAAGCCATCCCGCTTAAGGAAGTTAAATTAAAAGATGTGATGCGCTTCTTTCACGATCACGTTGTCTACCATTTTGGTGTTATGCGTCGTATAATTTTAGATAACGGCCCATCTTTTAGGAGCACCAAAATTGTTAGATTTTCCTGCCGCCATAACATAAATTGGTGTTATTCCTCTATTTACTATCCTAGGGCTAATGGTTTGGCTAAGGCATTCAATAAGACCTTAGTCCAATTGATAAGAAAGATACTTGTGACAAATAAAAGAGAATGACACGACAAATTCCTGAAGTATTATGGGCTTATAGGACTACGTACCGTACTCCTACTCAGTCTACATCATATGCTTTAGCCTTTGGAGTTGAAGCTATCCTCCCACTTGAGGTCGAGTTCCCTTCGTTACGTGTAGCAGTTAGCCACAATCTTTCTCATGAGGATAATGCCCGACTACGTTTGGAAGAACTTAATAGTTTAGAAGAGCTTCATTTGCAAGCTCATCAGAATCTTAAGTTGTATCAGGCTCGTATGGCCTAGGCACAAGATCGCCTCGTCCGACCCCGTGCTTTTCAGGTCGGTGATTTAGTCCTTGTCTTATGTAGGCCTATCATCTTGCATCATCATCGAGGTGGTAAATTCGAGCCTATTTGGGAAGGCCCATTCGTGGTAGAGCAAGTATATGAAGGTGGATCTTATTTGTTAGTTGATGTGAATGGTGTTCATCCCATGCCTATCATTAACGAGCAGTACTTGAGAAAGTACTATGCTTGAGTTTGCACATCGTAAGGGGCATACCCCACCATTTATAAATATCCCTCTGTACAGATATAACTCTAAAGGATTTCTTGTACTTTTTGGCAGTCCATGGGCCCCCTTTAAGGGTTAACTTTCTCCAGTTTTGCTTGTCACCTTCAAGTGTGGTCTGGGATATCAAAACTACTAACTTGAACCTCTATGGAATATGATATTTGGTCCATCCTTGATCTAAATTAGTCACATGTAGTGATGTTGGCCCATTATCACTATGTGAATTTCTCTACAAATTTTCTTGTGACATTTGTGCTCCCCAGTTCATTCATATGAGTTGAATGTGGCATGGGTTACCAAAGCCAATGTTTAGTTCATTCACAGATCCTGTATATAATCTTTTTCTCTCTCCAGTTTTATTCATGTGGCGACTATGGCCTGGGATATCAAAGCAAATAATTTTCCCCTCTCTTTATGTTCCAGTCATTAGAAGATATTTTATACTAGGAGTAACTCACGGATATAGTAAACATTCCATCTACCATGTGTTATTTTCAACAGTATGAAATATACTTAATCTATAACTGTGAATATAATATGAAAAAAAAATGAAAATGATAAAAAAAAGAGAGGGAAGCTCTTAGTTGAGTAGAATCGGTTGCCCTTGTCACAAGTGGAACCCGGTTCTACACTCCAAGAGCCCAAAGTCCCTCCAAATTATCTTCCTTTTCTCTTCTGAAAGCATTTTATTAATTGCTTAGGAGATGACTATGTGTTCATTTCTTCTATTTTGGTTATTCACTTATAATAGAGATGTTTTCCCTCACTTATGATGTGGTACATCTTGCTATAGAAGTTAACATCATTTCTTAGTGGATTTTGATTTTCCAGTAGAAAGTCAATCCACTACTTCTTTTAGCGACACTTTCTATCTTTGAGAGCTTATTCTTAGCTGTAAGAGTAATATTTTTGGAGGCATAAATGTTGCTTGCACTTCTCACAGGGTCCCATCAGTTAATATGGGTGTTACTACCGTGGTTCCTTTAGTAATCATTGATCTTTGATATGATGGTTATTTTTAGTGACAAGTGTATCCCCTCGCCACTTCACTTGCTCCTTTGATATGATATTATCCCTTCTACTCGGTTGTTTGTATGTTCCTCTTCTTAGAGAGATATATATCGATCAATTACCTCATATTGTGTGATTTCAATTTTACCTAAAGAAATTCTACTTATGTTTTGATTACTCATGGCCACGACGATTTGTCGTCTACCATGTGGTAACTAAAATATAAGTTTGGGATTTCTTAGATGATTGATTACTTACTTATCTTTCCCTCATAGCACCACGCACATGTGCGTTGGGTGGTTGTAGAGGTGATTTTCACTCTTTGTCTCGCTGTTGCAAAAATAGTTAGACAAACATTGAGTGGTCCTCATTCACTATTGCGAATATGGTCAGTTGAATGTAGGCCCTTCTTCTCTCTTTTGCTTTGCCGTTGCGAATATGGTCAGGCAGGCATTAGATTTTTGGGAAGCTCTTTATTCGTTGTTATGAATAAGGTCAGATGAATATTGAGTTATTCTCATTCGTCGTTGCGAATATGGTCAGGTAAATGCTGAACTCCCTTTCTCTTTCACCCTTTGTCTCACTGTTGCAAATATGGTCAGGCAGACATCGGGTTGTTCTCATTCACTGTTGTGATCTGGTGATGTTGGACTTGCTTCTTTTGTCCCACAATTGTGAATATGGTCAGATGGACATTTGACTTTCAGGAGGGCTCATTATTCGCTGTTGCAAATATGGTCAGGTGGATTTTGAGCCATTCTCATTCACTATTGTGATCTGATCAGGTGAATGTTGACTCCCTTTTCTGGTTGGGTGCCCGACAAAGTCCCTGAGAGGCATACTGCACCGCCTCTTCATTCCCCCTTTTTTATTTCATGTTTGGGGGTTATTGAGTTTTTTATTGATTCTTTATTTCTTCATTTTGATCTGGTCAGGCGAACATTGAGTTGTCCTCATTCACTGTTTCGATTTGGTTAGGTGAATGTTGGACTTTATCTTTTATGCTGCTGTTTTGATCTGGTCAGGCGGACATTTGACTTTTGGGAAGCTCTTTATTTGCTGTTGTGAATATGGTCAGGTGGATATTGAGCTGTTCTCATTCGCCTTTGTGAATATGGTCAGGCAGATATAGAACTCCCTCATTTCTTTACTCGTACTCACTATTTCGATCTGGTCAGGTGAGTACTAAGTTTTCTCCATTCATTGTTTCGATCTGGTTAGGTGAATGTGAGACCTTTCTTTTCCCTTCTCCTCTGCTATTTTGATCTGGTCAGGCAGACAGTTGGCTCTTTCCTTTTCTTTACTCCTGCTCACTATTTCGATCTGGTTAGGTGAGTACGGAGTTTTCCCCATTCACTGTTTTGATTTGGTCAAGTGAATGTGGGATCCTTCTTTCTTCTTCTGTTCTGCAGTTTTGATCTGGTCAGTCAGAAAGTTATTTCTTTTCTTTCTTTACTCTTGCTTACTATTTCGATCTGGTCAGGTGAGCATTGAGTCTTTCCCCATTCACTATTTTAATCTGGTCAGGTGAATGTGGGATTTTCCTTTCTCCTTCCGTTCTGCTATTTCGATCTAGTCAGGCAGACGGCTGGTTCTTTTCTTTCTCTACTCTTGTTCACTGTTTCAATCTGATCAATGAGCACTGAGTTTTCTCCATTCACTGTTTTGATCTGGTTAGGTGAATGTGAAATATTTCCTTCTTCTTCTATTCCGCCGTTTCGAGCTGGTCAGGCAGTCAGATGATTTATCTATATTTGATTACTCTCCCTTATTGCTTTACCTTGATTATTGCTCTCTGATATTTCATATGATTTTCAAGTTATTTTTTATTTCCATTCTCTTCACATCATCTTAGATTTGTTCTCTAGATGATTGTTGAATTTCCTTTGGATTCTTTGTGATCTTGTTCCAATTTTGCTCATGTGAACTTGAGACTTCCTTATCCTATTCTGCCACTTTGGTTGGGTAGATAATTGAGATGCTTTCTTTGACTCTCTCTCATTGTTGATCTCGTTTCGTTAGTTGACCCTAGAGTTATATCTTCCTAGAGTTTGTAAGGTCAATGCCAACATATACGGTTCACTTATTGTTCTCCGCATATGTTGGAAGTCTGTTTATTGACCTCGATTTTCGCTCGAGTACCCTCGAGCATCTTCGATCGACTCAATTGAACAACGTCGAGTCCAATTCGAGTTCGAATCAACTTAAATTGGGTCGAATTAGACTCGACTGTGTTCGATTAGGCTCGATTAGTTTGTTTTGGTCGCGCCATATCCAATTTGATTTAAATTGATGATTTTCTTGGATTCAATTTCATATAATTAGCTTTATTGAGCCGGCTCGAACCTATATTGACTCAAATTTCAGACTCGAGTCTAACCCAATTTTAGTTAATTTAACTTGACTCAGCCTAATTTATTTCTGTTAGAATCTATTTAACTTTCCAAATGATTTGAATATGTTGCCTAGATCAGGAAATTGGATCAAGCGGCTCGAATAAAATGGTTTATTTGCCCGAAGCTGTTGCCCGATACCTGCAATCCTCTACAGTCGGGTCAGAGATACGGACCAGAAAATAATCTATTCGCGTGATATTCGGAAGACTGAAGCACGAGATGACGAATGCGCGGGCTTCCTCTTTCGACGACGAGTTTGATTTACCCAAAATGAGGACTTTCGACTTCGGCATTCGCTCCCTTTCCCTCTCTCTCTAAGTTTTCCCTTGCTCTCAGGCAACCGTCACCCTCTCCTTCTCTCAGTCATCCTTTGTTCACGAACTCCAGCCAAGATCAAAATCCCTTCTCCCCCTCTTACTCTCGGTAGAAGCTCCCAGGAGGAACTCCCGATCTTCCTCTCTCGTGTGAGCTAGGAGCCCCGAACTCCCTCTTCAGCTCTAGGATTCGCGCTCAGCTCTCCCTCCCTTTCTGTCTCTGCTCTATCCGGACCGAAATAGGGAGGCCGAAATCCCCACCTCCCTCACGTGGAAGCTGAAGCCGTCTCCTCTGTCGCCTACCCTAGCAAAACCCGACGCTATCGACTCGCCTTAGCCGCTTCTTTGAAAGGTGAGTATCTCTCTCTCTCCTTCTCCTTTCTTCTTCTTCTTCTTCTTCTTCTCCTTCTCCTACTTCTTCTTCTTCCTTCCTTTTCCCTCTTCCTTAATCTTCTAAAGACTTGTAGAAGAAGCAAAAATCTGAGAAGAAAATATAGGTTTTGCAACTTCTTGGAATAGTTATAACTCATGAAATTGATAAGTATGCTTGTTGACTCCAAGTTAAACATCGCCCAATGCTTTGTAAATGTTTTTTTTTTTTTTGGTATAGGGGTTTTGTTTTGTCTTTCTTTCTCTTCATCACGATGTTGGGTGTGATTCATTTACTAAATCTCACTGTGAGCCAAAATTTAAAAGGTGCACTTGAAAGCATAACTTCATACATTTTTGGAAGTGAAATATCTAGCATGATTTGCCCTTCCTCGCTAGAGTAAGCGTCATCTTCTTGAAAGCGTTCTAGCATGAGATTTGGAATTATCCTTTCTTCATTTTCTTTAAGTATGAAATTGAAGGCTTTGAACGTTTCTTTCCAAAACTTTGTTTTTATTTTATTTTTGTTGTTTTTCTTTTAAAAAATTTCATATGCTAGGATAAACCTTGTTTGGATCTTCATGTTACATCCTTCCATGGAATTGTTCATCACATAAAAAAATTCTTACGTATGTAGGAAGATTTGAATTGGAACCTTTACATCTTTACTATTTCACTTATACTCTATTCGTTGGCATCACTATGAGAATTTGTTAGAAAGCTTTCATGTGCATTCATGTTATAAAGACTTGTTTTGGTGTGAGAACAAATTCATGAATTTGGATTATAGAGTTACTTGGAATTGTTGGTGGCATGTAGCATGAAAAATACAAATTTGTTGGAAGAAATTCATGTCTATTCTAAGTCATGTGATAAATGAAATACTTATATCTATGATTAGTAAATGTTTATATATCCCATACATGCTTAGAAAGAAATTCTCATGTACTTTGTGAATCCGATGTGGTATTACTCATGCTATTATAACACTTTTCTAATGGTTGGAAAGAAGTGGCAAAGAAGAAAATCTTGCCCTTCTTTCATTGTGATATGAGTCTATGGATTATTGGAGGTGTTGCCTTGATTTCTTTTCATATGCATGTGTATCTCATTATCATTCATGATTAGGCTTGCCCTTTGGATGCTATATGTCTATGTTTGGAGAAGTTTAGATTTACAAGTATGCTTCAATAAGTTTACTTAGAACTAATGGTTTATACACTTTTGTTAAAGCCAATGTCACGATTATCTTAAAGTTATCTTTTGTTTTATCATAAGACATGGAATAAGTGTCATGGTTGCCAAACCTTTGGTTTCATACCTTCATTTGCTCAAGTATTGTTGTATAACTATTTGGTGAAATGCCTTTAAGAAAAACTGTGATATTTTGGTTGATGATTTATGAAGCTTAGATTTGCATTTGGAGCCACTTAACTAAAGGATGGGAGGCCATACTTAGTTATAAAGTTTCACGTGCTTCTCATGAGTTTGGATATAACTACATTTGCGAAGTTTTTTTTTTAGAGCATGTGAGAGTCATGCATGTTTCCTTAAACAAATTACTTGATGTTAGATCCTATAAAGCCCTCACATATGTTCTATTTGTTTCAATGTCATCTTTACATAATTTAAATGGAAAGTTTTTTAACTATGTGAGAAGTCACTTGGCAATATAGCTTTTGGATATGTTTGAGCATTGTTCTTCTTCTTAAGAATATGTGAAAGTTCTCTCTTTATCTTGACGAATCATTGTTGGCAAGCGTTGATTCCTTGTAGAAATTCCTACAGTTTTTATAGAGCTTTTGTTTACTATTTTTGTGAGAAATGAATGCTATTTTTTCACTGTTTTAGCTTCTAAATTGTGTTGGAAATAATACAAGTGCAGTTTTTCACAATTTTTTTTGGTTCCGAATTGTTTTGGGAACGAATTATGAGCAAATTTCTCGCTGTCTTATGCTCCAAGCTATTTTAAAATGAGGTATATGCAAATTTATGTTCATCATATAGTTTAAGTTCTTTTTGAGATGAATGTTTGGAGCGTTTCTTTTGTGAAGTTTTAAAAGTGGAGGTTATTGGAAAGTGTTGCAAGGTACTTGATGTAGGAAAGCTTCACAAGTATTGTTGAAAGCTCTACGGAAGGTCTTGCAAACTGTTTAGTGTTATGAAAATTTTGTGATATACTTTACGATTGTTTTATAATAAAAATGATTTTATGAGTTTTTTTTTTAAGGATTTGGTTTTTACCCCACACCAAATAGAAAGAGGGGGCACTTGATTATTGGTTATTTTGTAGAGTTTTGTGTCAAAAGATTTTGGTAGATGATTTATGTAGGGTTTTATGTAGTAGTTCATTTAGAGGTTTTTCGTAAGGCATTTTGGAACTTCTAGTTTTGTGATTTGCTTTGTGTAGTAAAGTCCTCTGATATCTTTGTAGAGCAAGTTAATGTCTAGTGTATGGATTGTCTTTCTATTGATTCACATTCGCTTCTAAAAGATGAATTTTGGAAAATATGGAAAATAAAAAGACTTGTTTTAGTTTTGGGCTTTGGGAAACTATCTCTTCCATTATTTTGAGCTTTGTTTAGAGATTAGGTGAGTTATTTGAGTCGAGTCAAATATATCAAGTGTTTTATTTGGATTGTGGGGATATTAAAGGGTATTGAAAGCACCCTTTTCCCTATTCATATTATATTGAATTAGGGAGAAGGTTGTTTTAGAGACACACTTGGCTTCAAAGAAGAGTGCCCAATAACAACAATGCCTACATTCCTTTTGTGTTTAATTTTCATTCTTTTTCTTTCTATTACATCTAGTTGTTTTTTTTTGTTTGCTTTAATTTTAGTTTTCTCTGTCATTTCTTTTATTCTTTGATATTGAATGTTTACAAAAGAATAAGAGAACCCAAATGGTAGATGGCCCACCGGATGCACAAATAACAAAAGGTACATTCTTTTCTTTTATTGCATTTTCATTCCTTCATATTATTATTTGCTTATAGAATGTGCTCTAATACCTGGCTTTTCTATGTTTTGCGAGGCACCATTTTGGAAAGCAAAGGACAAGGAATACTGGAGCACTTGGCGATGGAGTATGGACAGTCGGATCCGAGCATCAGTCACCCCCATTCAGTCCGGTGGGGGCGTTACGGGCGGAACCACCGAGTCATAGCCCCTGGTACTGTAAGTTTTCTTAAAAACTTAGAAAACCTTTAGGGGTCTTAATGATTGCACGATCCCTACCCTTTAGGACCCTTTAGAAACTTCATTTTTTAATTGGGATTGCTTTCTTTTCTTTTAGATCCCTAAACCTATTGACATATGTATGAAAGTCCTGAGGGTTAGAAAACAAAACTCCCTATTGTCCTACAACTTTAGTGACACTTAAGGATAAAAATTAAGGACCGAGTCTTAGATAATATAGACTTAGGTGCATGCTCCCTATAGGATAGAGATATCAAAATAAAACTTAGTGACACGCTTTCCTAGTTTTTCTTAATCTATTAATAATCAACCAATTATTTATAATCTAACCCTTAAAATGTATTAAAAATACTTAACTCTTAATTAAATGATAATGAACATATATAATCATTAAGCTATAAACTCAAAATGTAAATCTAAATTAAGTTCAACTAAACTAATAATAGACTCCTAATCAATATAAAATTTAAAAGATGTAGATTAAATTAGGAGATCAAACATAAAATTAAAATTTATTAGAATAAAAGACTTCTAAAGATTAAACCTTAGACTAATCTCTAAAATCAATTAACAAACCTCTTTTACTAATAAATTACCTAATCTATCTTTCTTTTCTAATTTACAACCAACTAAATAATTTAACAAACTTGGTTGTCACTGGGTAACCCAGGCCTACGAGTCTATTAAGTTAGCCCCAAGGAGGGTGAAATAAACCTCACTGCCTCGGTGTGAAACAAAGATGGTAATCAATCGAATCTTAAAATAAAATCTCTAAAATCAATTTTAAAATACTAATATTTAAACTTCAATTAAAATATCCCTTTGCTCATTTAACAAACAAAATGCAAGTAACTTTAACTAAACTATCCTACATAGGACATACCAAAACCACATAGCCTACACACACTTAGACTGGTTTGCTATGGCACGATTAATAGCTTTAGGTTAGGCCGATGTTCTGCTTTTCTTTTCTGTACTGTGTTGTGACACTTTGCATGTGACATGTGTGCTGATTGTTTTTGCTACTTGTGTTAGCTTTTCTGTGATGCTTTTCTGTGACATTTTCTAGCTCTTTTTCTGTACTAAGTTGTGAGCGATAGAATACCCATAGGTTATGAAGGCTTTTTATACTGATATTGTCTTATTGCAGATGGTCGTGCTCACACAGCACTAAGGGGGGCTAAAATTCATAATAAAAGAATATATAATTGCTACAGGTGCTTCAGCTGCTTAGCCCCCAAATAATTAGAGCACGATCAAGTGTGATTTATTTTGAGCATTTTTATTTATATATAACTGCTTGGATGAATTTTATTTTATTATAACTGCTTAGGATAACCTTGCAGGGGAGTCTAGATTTCCTTTTTTTTTCTTTTCTGATGTAATGTATTTGAAGTCAAGTGTTGTGAAAATCCTTAAAACAAGGCATTTTAGATGTAAAGGGGTCAAAAGGGAAAAGAAAACCCCCTATAGGGAGTTTCCTTTTTCATTTGGACATCCTTTTGAAGGATTCATTATGAGGAGCCCGAAGGACTGAAGATGATCCATAGACGAATCAAGGAAGGGAAGATGAAGAGCAAGATATAAAATGCCTTGTTTTAAGATTTGTGTCGTTCCTGGATTATTGTCGGTGGAGCTCAGCCACCACTACTTTTTCTGTACACAGTGATGTAATATTATATGACACTTGCCATGGACACGCTTTTTCGTAGTTTTTTTTTGTTTCGTTGTGGTTTATTTACTTTATTTGCGTAATAAAACTGGCATGCTTTTTATAGGTTTCTTTCTTACATGTGCATGTGCCTTACTCGCTAGGCTCTTCTAGGAATAAAATTTTTCTACTCATAATTACTAATAAAATTTTAAGAATTAACTCACATAGAAACATAACGATTTAGAGAATAGCCAGAATCATTCGGGGTCGCATGCATGCATTCTCTCTCTTCTTTAGATACTTCCCGCTTATGGGTAAAGTCTGGATAATCTGGCATATGAGGATGAAATGTCGAACCGGGGGAAGCTTAGTCTTTTTTAAAAAAAATTATTTTTATAAGCCTTTTTAAAATTTCATACATCCCTGATTTGGAGACTTTGACTAGCATAAACTGTATTAGTAACCAACTAAAATTAAAATTTAATTGCATTAGTTTTAGGAGCATTATACCATTCATAAGGGTGGGATCACTTAGGAACTTCTCTAAATGTCAATCCCAAATTCCAATGTCTAACTACCCACTTATCTTGCATACGGATCGAATATCATGGATTTTATATGATTAGGTGGTTTTAGCTGGCTTCCTCTTTCAGGCAAGGAATATGTCTAAGATTGTATTAGTTAGGTTGTAGATGTTAGTGTCATGTGTACGATACTACATCATTTATAGATTTAGGATCTAAGGCTCGTGGTACGAGTGTACTGCTGTACGCCTTATTGGTGGGTTAGCTCTCCATTCTTCTGGAAGCTATAAATCCTACCCATCCGCATCACACAAATCATGCAACTTCTCTCTTTCTCTCATGCATGCTTGAATGCAGTGACTTTTCTCTTTTTCTCTAGTTTTCTCTTCCTCGAACCGGCCAAATGATGACTGAATCATGTGTGACTGATTAAACCAAATTGAGCCTATCTCCCCCTTTGATTAGGAAAGCTTAGAAATTCCTTCGCGCTAAACCCATTTCGAGAGAATAATATAACATCCCTAATCGAGAGTTTTCTTAGATTGAGGTCTAAGATGTAATTAATTACGAGGGCTTGTGCCCGTAGGAAATTGATCCCCACAATCAAATAAACCCCATTCGAGCTGATGTATCGAATGGGGGAAATCTCGTGAAATTTTGGGTTATATATATTATTATCCATCAAAGTCTACAGGCAAAAAATGTTATCTTCCATGGCTAATCGTATATATAACTCGATATGCTCTTCCATCGGCCTGCTTATGTCGAGTATAAAGGCCTACGTTCATTTAATCTTACGGGATAGTGTGGTCGTATCCTTTGCATTCAAACCCCATAAGCAGAATCCTTTTGGAGACCCATAGATTTCTGGCGGCCACGGTGGGACAGGTTTCTCTCTCCATCTTCAGATGTTATATTATCCTCTTTGGTGTGTACTCAGGGTTTAGTGCTCCTTAGTTAAGTTCTTTCCTTTCTAACCTTTCTGGGCTATTCCATCCCTTTCTCTCTCTTTCCTCTCGTGGTTTTATTTTATGCTAATTATTACAGTTTGTGTTAGCATACAGTACAAATGGCGTACTCTGATCCTTCAGTTACTTTTTGCTTTGGCTCTGACTCACGGATGACACTCCTTGAATCCCTGTTGTCGAGCCCACCTGTGGGGGGATCACTTTCGGATCCTTTACCGACTCGGCGTACGTCACTCTGGGCGGGCCGACCCCCTCTGAGGATGCTGCCTTCTCTCCCCCATAGAGGAGAGAGTGTGCAGCCATGCGACCTTTTGGACGACCAGTTGTTCGGTAGCCAGCTCAGGCACCTATTCGTCCCGTTGCTGTTCGTTCGCAGCTAGTGCGCTCGGTGGCTAGGCAGCCAGTGCCTAGACCACTCCCCGTTCACCCAGTTCGTCCAGCAGTCAGGCGGCCAACGACTATTGCTCCAGTTGTTCATATGGCCCCAGCCCCTCAGCGCTGGCAGCCAGCAGTTCCTCTTCCTGTTGTCCCGATAGAGGCTGCTCATGTTCGAGTCTCCCCTCCTCCTTCCTCTTCGAGGAAGAGGGTTGCTCAGGCCAAGCTTCTTCCACCCCCTACTCATCGAGTTTCTATTTTCACCCGGTTGTCTCACCCTGAGATAGCTGAGGAGACCCCGACATTCCCTTCAGTAGTTTTTGTTCCTCTTGTCCAGCCAGTTAGTACGGACATAGTGTCTTCCTCCACCTCCAGCCTTAGGAGAAGGGCTAGGAGGAATAGGAACAGGAAATTGCACTTAGCGGTATCCAATGCAGCAGTTCAACGGATGACAGATTCTGTGGCTCAGCAGGAGCCGGTTCAGCAGAGGATGGTTCCCTTACAGCGGGAGCCATGTAGACGTGTAGTTACCCCAGTTTCTGATGTTGTCGTCGCTCCTGAGATCGACACAGTCCAGGGAGGACGCTGTTCGTATTGCGGCGGCCTTTCCTGTCCCTACTACTCTTCCTCGCGCTCGAGTCCCTAGGGATACTGTCGCTAGGACCATCACTCAGAGGATCCGAGGCATTATCCCTTCAGCGCGATAGGGGTCGTGTTAGCGAGGAGAGGTTACTCCACCAGATCTCTCAGGTACACGCCCAGTTGTTGTGGCAGTCAGTTAGACAGAGTTACCGGTGCAAGAGAGGACAGCCACCACGATAACAGACTAAAGTAGTTCCCATTGTTAGACCCCAGGCAGGTGTTCCTACTGTTGGACGACGCCCCTGCCGTCATGGATGTCACCCACAGTTGGAGCCTGTTCGGCCTCAGCTTGGTTCAGTTGTTGTTACCCCCTCCACTCAGTTAGATGTTCCTACCGGGTCTCGTCGCAGCAGATGGGTTTGGAGGCGTCGGCAGGTGGATCAATCTGTCGAGACAGAGTAGACCGTTGGGACGATCCGTCAAGTTGATACAACCCCTTCAGGATCAGTACCAGTTCAGATGAGACATGATGCAGTAGATGTTGAGGATAGTGTCCCGGCTCGAGTGGAGCCAGCTCCCGTTTCTAGTCCCCATAGAATTTCTTCTCCTTTGGGTCACATTAATGCTCTTTGTCAGACCCTCTCCGATGAGGACTTGCTAGGAGAGGAGTCAGATGAAGACATCCCCGTTCACCGTGTTTGTGTTGTCATGAGATGAGGCACGTTAGATGATCAACGGGAGCAGTACGATGATTTGAAGGAGCAAGGGGAGGCCGATGTACCTTCCACATCAGCACAGGGTGGACCTCCCCGATCAGTGGATACGGATGCTACAGTTTTACAGTTGCAGACTCAGATAACAGAGATGGCTAGAGCCATGGCGGCGATGACCGCCCAGTTGACAGCGTTGGTGGCTACTCCCACCACATCCAGAGATGAGTCAACAGTACCACAATCACTAGTCCCAGAGCCTGTTAGAGTTGACAGAGTTCAGAGGGCAGTTCCGATGTCTCCCCCAGCAGTACAGTTGAGTGTGCCAGTCTAAAGTCAGTCAGTTCAGTTGTCACCAGGGTCTGACAAAGAGCATCGAGTGGAGCCAGCTCCCGTTTAAGTCAATTTTAACCATATGATTCAAATAAAAAATTCAAGCAAATTTTTAAAACTGCCTATGCTAATCCTAAGCTTGAATGAAAAATAAAAAAATGAAATAATTTAAAAATAAAATCATTATTTATCCATTCTAACTTGTTATCTAATGGAGCAAAATCCCTAATATCAAAATCTTTAGTTATCATCTAACAGTTTTTTTCTATTTATAAAATGAAAAACAAATTTACAGATTATTTGGATGCAACTTAAATTAAAATATATTTAAAATATTTAAATCTATACAAAAATTAATTAAAATATCATATACAATATTAATCTCAACACAAATTCAAATATTTTTAAATCTATCCTAATTTGTTTGTCATCAAAATTTAAAAATTCTCCACAAAAGTAACGCTACTTTCTTACTACTTTCTAAAACATCTTTTAAATTAATAAATTAAACCAAATGAAGTATTCTTCTCAATTTTGAGACAAATTTTTGTACTAGAATGCTGTTTTAAGAAATAATAAAAAATTCATCCCAAATTAAACCTCAATCACATGAATAATAATCTTAAATCAATATTTGAGATAATAATTAATACATTTCCTTAGCCAGTTGGTCAGAATAGATCTCAACTCAAGTCAACTTAGGATCATTTGACATCTTTAAATAAAAAGCAAATTTAAAAAGATGGTGACTTTTGACTTCATTTGAGATATTTTTTTATTATTTTCTAAAACAAATTTTCAGTATACAAATATCTTAAAATCATTTAAAAACAGTAGTAAAAAGTTATTCCAAACGAAACCTACATCTCATTCTTCAATTAACAGCTGCTTGAGAAAAACTAAGGCTTCGTTTGGGATAGCTTTATTGCTACTTTCTAAAATAATTTTTGAATACAAATTTCTTGAATTAAAAAATTATTTTTGAAAATAATAAAAAAATTGTCCTAAACAAAGCCTAAGTAAACATTTTGTGAATAAATATCAAGCTATTTATAAAGCATGATAGAATTGCATTTCCTTCTATTCATAGGAATACACCACTTAATGCCTAAGCTAAAGATTAATAATGAAAACAAATCTAGAAAAGTATTTCATACATTGCTCTGAAGAACAGACCATCTTTAGAGGCTGAGGATCATAGAATTATATCAGTAATCCATTTGAATTCATATTCCAAGACAATATGAAGTAGTTCCTTGCCATGTTTAGTTTCACAATGGGTTCTTTGTTTTGGTATGAAACATTTTAAATTAAGCATGTCTAATAAAATAGAAGAATAACAATTGAAAAGAAAAAAAGAAAACTGTAGGGAAGAAGCCCACTAGGCATTGGAAATATTGACATATTACAAAAGAAAAAGAATATGCAAGGAATAACTTCGGCATCACAACAAAACTTGCTGCTTCATTAACTTCCCGTACAAACAGATAGCCCTCCCTTGATGCCATAATCATAAAGGAAGAGAACCAGAAAAGCCTGCGAACACTCATTCTCTCTGCACACAAAAAGAAAACAAAAACGTTTTTAAATAAAAGATGGGAAATTATTTCAATAAGAGAAGACAAAATAGGGACCAGATAATATAGTTTAAGATATAAAAGAGATACAAATCCCAATTAAGCAATTGTGGTGCCCGGCCTATAAGTCAAAGCATGGGTTGGGGATGTCTCCCACACATTTCTTACCCTTCCTGACATAGGATGATTTTAAAAATAAGCTTAGAAAATTTGTGGGCAATGCCCCAGCTATGTTGAGAGAATTTTGGTTTTCTGAGTCAACTTTTCAAAAGGAAAATTATGTTACATATAAAATACTATCCAGATATTTTACTCTCTTTACAAGAATATTATGATCTGATTCAAAATATCTCATATGTAAACCCCTATGATTAATTACACCTCACAATAATAAAAGAGAACATTCAATTAAGATTAATTTTTAGAAGCTAAATGCTTATTATATAATAGCAACATTTTATTTAATTAAGAAATTTAGCATCCTTATAGCTATAAGGAGATTATGGGAGTACCATGACGAACTCAATGAATATCCCCTAGATCTATTTCGTGGGGTTGTCATGGTCTATGATCTACTTAGTCAACAAAGGTAGTCGACTCAACCTGACCGAAAGATCCTTATCGAAAGTTATGAGTTCCCTCATCTAAGTGAGCTTTGCAGACATAGGTGGATATTTATCTAAAGGGACACAAAAGTTGCATTTAGCTAATAAAGGATTTTATGCCCTATCAAGTGTACCTACTGTTCATAGCTTAAGAGATTTTAAGCCATTAGGGAACTTGTAAGCTTTGATCATTATCGTAATTTAATGGTATCATTTTACATAAGAGGATCTCAATCATTATCATTTAACTGTGGTATAATTTGGAAACAAAATCATCAGCTAAATGATACATGTCACATCCTTACTAATGTGAACTCTTCTAATAAGATTGAACATAACAATAAACTTGATAAGATATTGACTCTTTATGAGCTAAAATAGGCTAAGATTCAATGGTTGGAAGATGGTGACCATAATTCAAGGTATTTTCATGTGTTTGCTACAACAACAAGGAATGTGAATATGATAAACCAAATTTCTACTGATAATGGAGATATTATTTCGGATCAAGAAGAAATTCAGGTTGCTTTTACTTAGTTTTTTTAACATAAATGTAGGAATAGATCTATTAATCTAAGGAATTGGCCTAATCTTCCAGCAACAGAAAAAAGTTAAATGAAGAAACGAAGGTGATGCTTTCAACCGATTTTAAAAAAGAAGAGCTTCTTTCTACTATTATAAAGATGGACAAGGATGGTAATGATGGTGTTAAAACTTGCTGTTTTAAATCTTTCTAGAGTATTGTTAATATGGAAGTGTGGAATGCTATTGAAAACTTCTTTAATTCGGGTACTATGTAACAAAGTTCATACCCATTAGTTTATGTTAAACAATTTACCAAGTGGTTGCTGGAATGATATTAAACAGAGTGAAAAATTGCCTTCCTTTCATTATATTAGAACAACAAGGAACTTTTGTACCTGGAAGATTTATTTTGCATAATTGTCTTGTGGCTCATGAGATCTTAAATAAGTTTAGATACTCAAAAGCAAAATTGGGTTTCAAGCTAGTAAAGCTTGACATGGAACAAGCTTATGATAACGTGAGTTGGGAAACATTGAATCAAATATTATATGTTATTGGCTTCACTGAGATGGGAAACATTGAATCAAATATTATATGTTGTTGAGAGGATGATTAATCATATTATCCAATGCATTAACTTTCCTAAATTCTCTACCATTATCAATGGAAGCAAAAACGAATGGATTAAAGCTGAAAGTGGCTTTAGACAAGGTTATCCATTGTCTCCTTGTTTTGAATTATTGTCTAAATTAATTCTTGAAAAAAGACCAAAACCTTAGTATTCGGATTGCTCCTAATATTGATAAGGTATCTCATCTTATATATGCTTCGGGCTGTCAAAATCGGGTCATGGGTCAGGTTCGGGTCCAACCCAGAATTAACCCGACCCGTTTTTGCAAATAGGTCGGTTTTCCGAACCCAAACCCGACCCGAAACGGGTTTGAGTCAACCAGAACCTGACCCGCTTCGGGTATATTTTATTAAATTTTTTTATTTAATTCAATTTATTTAAATCTAAATCAAATTAAGGTAAGATTTACTTCAATTAATTTAAAATAAATCAAGATTAATTTAATTTGGTTAACAATGTTTATATTTTTTTTAAATATCATTTACTTATTTTATAAAAATCCTTTAAAACTCTCCTAAATTAATTAAAAACGGGTCAAATCGGGTTGATTTCGGATTTCCGGGTCAACCCGAACCCGACCCGGTTTTACAAACGGGTTGAAATCTCTAACCCGAACCTGACCCGGTTCGGGTTCGGGTTGACTCGAACCCGAAATTTTTGGGTCGGATTCGGGTCAGGTCAAATATTGACACTCCTATATATGCTGATGATGCCATTATTGTTGCGAATGCCACTCGGTGTAATGCCAAGTTAATAAATGGATTTCTTGAGTATTGTGGTTGTACATGCCAAAAAACAAACAATAGCAAATCCATGGTGCTGTTTGGAAAATATATGTTGAGAAAAAGGAAAAGAAGAATTAGTAAAATTTTGAGGTATCGTGTGGTTGATTAATTTACTCATCTAGGAGTTAAGATGACTCTTAGAAGGTTGAAAATTGCGGATTATAAAAATGTTCTCGATAAGACAATGGAGAGGCATAATTCTTGGGGAGCTCGATCTCTTTCATTAGAAGGGAAAATTGTATTGATTAAATATGCTTTTTCTTCAATTCCCTCTTATATCATGACACATTTTTTGATTCCAAAGGGTATCCTAGATGATATTGACAGATATTATAGGAGTTTTTTATGGCACAAGGAACATGGAAAAAAGGGTATGCATTACATTTCTTGGAAAACTCTAAGTACTGCTATTAATCAAAGAGGTCATGGAATTCAAGGTGCGGCGGGTCTGTTAAGAGCTCGTATTGCTTGGAATATCATTCAAAATCATAATTCTTTTCTCATCAAAATGATTGTGGCAAAATATGGAAAAGATTTCTGGGAAGAAGGAAGTAAAAGAAGCTCTTCTCCATCTTGACGTATTATCGTTATTTAAAACCAATCATAAGGTGGTAAGTCAACAAAGGGATAAGTATTAATATCTTAAATGATATTTGGATACTTGATGGATGCTTAAATAAGTGGCCAACTATGAGTAATGTTGCTGATCTTCAAAACAAAAAATGTGAATTTTCTTCTGGACACCAATGGTAGATGGAATTTAACTTTGTTGAAAAAGCTTTTTTCAGATGAACTGACGTAAATTATCACTAATACCCCTATAATGTCTAATTGAGAAGAAGACCAGCCGGAAATTATTCTGTCAAATTCAGGAAAATCTGTAACTGCACTCGCTTTTGAAGCTACATTTACTCACCGTTATGAAAGATTAAATTTGAAGTAGATTAGGAAATTAAAATTAACTTCAAAGGAAGTTTTATTTTGGTGGAGAGATAAATAATGTACTTCCGACTAATCTATGTTTGAATTACATAAACTTATGTGAATCTGTTAGACCGGTCCACTGGACCGGTCCAGCCGGTCCGCACAGGACCGGCAAGTCGCAAAGAGCGACAGATCTCCGCCTTCTGCGGAGATCGATCGGCCCGGAGCACTCACGATGGAATTAATGGTGGATGGGAGAATGGTGATCATAAGGGGAGATGCAGGGCTATCCAAAGCCATCACATCACTTAAGACCATAGTTAGGGACGTACAAGAGGTGAGGGAAGATTATCTGGTGGGACTACACAGGCTGGATGCGATCAGATTTAACTGTTTATCCAACTGTTTATTTAATCTGGAGAAAATGTCTTCTGTGAAACCTGGATTGGTTAAAATTTGTCTTCTGTGCAAAATATAAAATAAATATAAAAAATATATGTTAACATTAAATATCATTAAATTAAAAGATAGATGCCAAGAAAAGCACATATCATTTCCAAACTGTAAATCAAATCAATGAGATGCCCTTTACACACACATATATATACACAATAAAATCGAGCCTTTTTCCCACTAATGTAGGGTTGGCTACATGAATCTTTTTCTCCATTGTGTTAACTAATGCTTCTATAAGTTCTTATAATATTTATTTTCTTCTGAATCATAATATCTATTAAATTTATTAATTTGTCCGTAAGAGTACCAGTATTCCAAGTATCTATCATAATTTTAATTTCATTGACTAGCTTCTTTGCTCACATCCATCCATAATGGGGAAACCCTTGGTTATTTAACACTGCATCTGTTGTCGGTGTAGTGACACTTACACACTTATTGTTGTAATTAAGCCATACAATGTCTTGCCTCTAGGGAATGTCCAAACATTAATTCAATATATTAAATGATTCATGTCATAGTTGTTAGGTAAGTTTTACATTAATTGTTGACTATCTAACATAACTTTCAACTTGTCTCATCTAGGGCTTGAGATCCGGCAACAACTTAGTGAAATATCTATGTAGGGAAAATTCATTCAAAACTAGAAATCAATTTATTGGGTGAAGTCTTAATTGGAACTAAAAATTAGCACCACATTACAAATGAGCAAGCATTTAAGAAAAATCATTACAACAAAGTTGCCAATAAACAAATAAGCAAAAATTATTTTATCCAATTGCTAAGAACATTAACGAGATTGAATTGGTTTCTCTATCTGTGTTTCATCTTGTTTATGATCATAGAAGAATTAAGAATATTATGGTTTCTCTAAGAACATTCTCAAGCCAGTTCATTCTGATCTTCAAACCAGATTAGATCAAGTAGCATCATTCAAGCCAAGCTCTATCCGATTTCGAGCTAGATTAAGCTCGAGCGAATTTCGATCTAAGCTAGCTCAAAATCAAACACAACAAGCCAAGATCTGATTTTAAGCCTTAATATACAATCCTTAAAGCCGAATCTGAATTTGAACATAACAAGCTCAAATTTGGATCGTTCATAACCCTACTCTTGAAACATAATGGATATCATTATCCTTAAATAAACGTGCAAACATAATACATCTTGATTCATTTGGTTGGTAGCTATGATGCACAAACACAAACACGGCGACTCAAATACAACACGACACAGAGACCTCAACAACAACACCAAGCCTTTGACCCACTACATGGGGTCGGCAACATGAATCCTTTTTCTCCATTGTGTCTCATTAAAAGTCAAATTCTCGTTTAAATCTAATAAAGAAAATGACATGGAGATATCAATTATTAAAAATATATAACATAGACACGGGTTGGACATAGTATTATAATTTTTACATTATAAAAAGTGTATAAAAAATTGAATAAATAATAATATTAGAATAATTTAGAAATAATAAGTCATTTAACTAGAATTATTTTAATATTATATTTATTTAATTTTTATATTATTCGACAACTTTTATGCTAGCTGTCGACTACCTAACGCAACCCTCCACCTTTCTCATCCAAAACTTGTGACCTGACAATGACAGTGTATAAAAATTGAATAAATATAATTAGGGCTGCAAGCGAACCAAACGTTCGATGAGCTACTCGTTGTTCGATTTGATTAAAGCTCGTTTGTGATCATTTAATTAACTAAACAAACAAACTTGAACAATATTTTAAATACTCGATTCTTAAATAAACAAACTTGAACACTAATGCGTTCAACTCATTTATGTTCGCAAACAACATCATTTGAAGTACGTGAACAAGCTCGACATTAAGCTCGATAAAAGCTCGATAAAAATAATTAATAATTTACTATAAAATTAATTAATATATTAATATCATTGACTTTGTTGTACATAGACAATGCTTTATTATAAATATGTGTTTCATAGATATGTTCGTCATGAAGTGTTTGTTTGATAGTGAAAAAAGTGTTAATTCGTTCGCGGAACAAGCTCTGATATTAGCACTAAATGAACAGAACATGACAAACTGTAACATGCATAAATTTAAGTGATATCGCAAACACATGACGACAAACAATAAAGCTCGAACAAACTATAACCAAATCTTGTACAAGCTGATATATAAATGAATCTAAACATCTAACGACTCACTACTCGGTCGGTCTCGGTAGTCGTCCTGTCGCCTAATAAATATTGAATAATATATTTAAAATAATAAGTAATTTAACTCAGAATTTTGTGTTTAAATGATTAATAATTAGAATGTTGAGAGTCATGCGTCAATGCATATATTGGCATCCGAGAGGTAGATATATGCTATCAAAAAAGTAGGGCATCGATCAATGCAGCAGTTTATCCGCGGCATCAATGTCAAGAGAATATCTGTCACGATGTTTGAGATGTCGTTGTTCGTCGATGTTAAGACACCGCCAGACAAAATGGCTGTCAAAATTGTGATGGGAGAAATTTGCTAGTGGTCGAGGCAATCAATGTCAATACATCGTCAGACTTTGATGTTGAGAAGGTTTTGAAATGTTAATGTTGTAATGATGTCAGACGTCGATATTGAGATGACATCTAGCATTATTATGAAACCAAAATCACAACCCCGCCAAAGAGAAATGAAAATAAAAATATTCGATGAATGAGATATTGAGTGCGGGAGATTGATTTGTGTTGCGGATAATAAATAACAAATTTATTTTATATAAATTAAGTAAAAATATTTTAAATACAAGAAATTATATTTAAATAAATTCACAAAAAATACTTAAGACACTTGTCGGACACACGTGTCCAATTTGTCTTTAATATTCTTTTAATCATATGCATTTCTAGCGTGTCTGACACGTGTCGAAGGGGTGTCGGAAGCATGTCGTGTCAGATACGTGTCGGACACTGCACAACTCTTTGAGTAGAAGTGTCGGTACATCATAGATTGGTAGCATCGGGATTGATACAAAGAATATACACCTCTCATAATTGTTTTGCAACAACTAGCTTGATATTGACACCATTAAAGACAAGATGGAGGCATAACACATAAACTATAACCAACTTCTCCGGAGAATGATTACCTGTTGAAAGTAGTTGGTTAATGATGCCTCACCACAACACATAAGATGGATGCCTAACACTACTCCCCATTCAACCCCAACCCCACCTCCACCCCCACCCCACACCACCCCACCCAATGCAAACCAAAATAAAAGAAAATGATGAGCTCTTCCCCAAACTTCATTATGAATGCACTAAATCATTCTTAGATGATTGATTTGCCATAAATTTCTCTACATTTTGAACATCCCCTAAAAATTATATGAATTAGGTAAAATCTCAACGTCATTGTAACTGCACGGGTTTAGGAAAAAAAAACTTTAAATTTTACTGAACACCATTCACCCTACATCACAAATCAATCATATTATTACATAAAGTTTATGTTGATTTTGGGTCAAGACTCCCGCATAATTGGAATGAAAAGCTAGGGAGACAGTTGGGACGGCTCGTGACTTATGAAGATGATAAAATATAAAAACTGTTTATTTTCTCGTAGACACCATAACGTTATCAAAAATATACTTATGAAGTTAAGGTGCCTCCGTAATCATACGTTCTGCTGTAACATTTATATACATGAGATGGTGCAATCTGTTTATCTAGTAATCACTCAGGTAATGGAAATCCTCATACTCCAGTAGTTTTTATGATCTAAATATGCATGAAGATCCAGAAATTCTAAGGAAAACAAAAAACAGGAAGTAAACAAAATTTCACATCCGTTAATCAGTTCTACACTAACATTAAAGTTTCTCCTGTAGTGTAAATAAATTGGATATTTAAGGAAAAAAAAGAGAGAATATTTTAAAAGATTATTCAGTATATGCTCAAATGTCATGGGTAAAATTTCAAGCCATGTCAAAGTTGCTGACTGTAACAACATATTGCAGATAGCCCTCATAAACAAAAGCAAACAACCATCTTTCTAACACAAGAGAGAAAAAATTCTAGTATCGCTTAGGCATACCTTATGGCGCTTTGGACTTGGTGGTTCAGGTGGATCTCTCTGATGTTGGGAACTGCTTGGATCATTCAAATCCGCCCTCTGAGTCTGTAAGAATTTATCATTTTTTGCTAATTAACCTGGACAATGTTGCATAACAATGATATTCACAAGAAATTACGAAAAGACCACTTACATCTAAGGTTAATGAATTTGAATCAACATTCGAAACATCTTGTGAAATAGGGGGTTCTTGTATTAATAATGGCATTAGGTGGCGAAGGTAACTAGAGAATAACACCCCCTGATCATTAACAGATACTGACGCCTCATTTGATTCAACACCTAACTCAGTAATTGCTTGCTCTGTATGAGAATCAGGAGCGGACCCCTGCTGATCAACACCTCCAGTATTTACTTGCTCTCCAAGAACTACAGTACTGGACGGCTGGTTAAATATGTTCAGATATTGGGGCAAAGACCCTTGGCCAGCACTCTCTACATCATTTACATGAGAGTTCCTCTCACCATAATTATTTGGCATTTGTTGGCTGGTAATATAAACATGGGTTCCTGCAAAAGATTATGCAAAGCACAACGCTGATAAATAAGTAGGTACGTATTTCGTTAATAAAAGCACCCAAAAAAAAAAAAAAATAAAAACATTCAGCTCAGCAAAATATGCATCGTCCTGATCAACATTAGTCTTATCCCTACTATTTGAGGATCTCAGCTAGTATGCTAAAATGTGACAAAAAAATTTCACATAACGATAATGAAATTGAGAAACAAATAATTAAATAATTCATCCACATAATAATGGGCACAAATCAATAAAAGTTTCATTTGCAGCCACCACCACCTTCTTCTGCTGTCCAGGAACGGCCCTCGGTTCTATTGTGGTCCCCACACATTCTCTTCCCAAATCATCAGCCTTCCGGACAACCAATCAAGTTTAGTAATTCAAAGTGCATGAATTGAATCCTGAAGACCATTGGATTGCCACCTAAATTCCCATGGATCCATACAACCGTCGGCTCCTATGATTCTATACTTTATCTGAGGATTTTTTCCTCTTTCGATTTTCTCGAGAAGAGGATTTTGAGGCTGCATGGCATGGCGGACTTTGACTTATCAATAATAAATTAATTATTCTCGAAAATTGGATGAAAAAAAGGGTTAGTCTGCAAAAATCACTTTCTGGGTTAAGTTTCTTGAATTCCCTTTGCATTGTTAGAATTCAAATTATCACTTGAAAGTTGCTAGCAAGATTGATTCCCTCAGTTCCCATTTTCTCGTGTGTTGGTATATCCATTATCCCCTCTCCCAAATTCCATCCCAATAAGCATAAATGGAGTGAATTTTTCATAAGAGACTATGATTAGAAACCTTCTACGTTGAAATCTTATAATACTTTTGCCCATGAAATCAAATGACTATCCTGTTTCCTTAGAAAAAATGGCCCAGTTATTATGTGTAAAATCCAAAAAATGTCATTTTTAGACATTGCATGCTTTTAAATGCGCCGCGACAAGATTTAAGTGAATTTTTCAAGTTGTCGGAATTTAATGAAAATAATTTTATAAAATTCTACGCAAAATTTCGAACAAAACAATATAAAGGACTTATAATGAATTTTGCTTATTTTGGAAGTTAAAAATTATGGAAGTTTGAGTATACCTAAAATACCCCTATTAAGTATTAAGCAGAGATGTTTTAAGTGAGGGCATATTGATAAATTGGGAATTTCAGAACCACTCAAGCTTTAAGGGACCGTCCCTTCATTCTTCTTCCGCACGGTTCGTTCAGCCGAAACCCAATGAGCGGACTGAGAGAAGGCGACGAGGAGGCTTTGGCGGCGGTTTCCGGTGGCCGGGCTTAGGGGAAATCGAAGAGGGAGATTCAAGGAGGCTAGGGTGAGTTTCTAATCAAGTTTTTTTTTTTTAGTTTCTAATCAAGTTATTTCTTAGGTTTCATGATTTTTTCTTGAAAAGAAAAAGTTAGGGTATGGCGAAAAAAAACTTCTCTTTTCTTTAGGAGATGTATGGGGAATGATTAGGAGATAATTTTATGTATGGAGTGAGGTTTTTTCTTCAAAATGTGGAGAGTAAAAAATTAGGGCTTTTTCATATTATTAGATTTTTAAAAAATTTCTTGAAAATTAATATTTCAAATGATCATAGAAAGGTTTCTAATGTTATAGATTAGGGTTTTTCCACAAAATAAAATTTTAGTAATTTTAATTTATTTTAAATCCGAAAATTAAGTTATTTTAATTTAATTTATGTTTTAGAAATAGACTTATTTGAGTGATTAGTATTATTATACAACTAGAGAGAGGGAGAGGGAGAGAGAACTTAAGGTGGTTTAAAGAGAAGAAGAATTTTAATTTTAGATTTATTTTGTAGATTTTTTAAGGAGAACTAGTGTGAAAATCAAATCCCTCGAATATGTGAGTATTCATGGTTCTTTATTACAGTGATACCTTTGTTTCTCTCCAATTTTATGTTTTGAAAGTTCAAATATGTTTATAAAAATTTTATGGTTACTTTAGATCATGATTATGTTATTCTTGTCCTATGATTGATCATGTGATTTATATATTATACTTCATGGCATAATATCATAAAGTTTATATGTTATAGAAATGAATATGATATGATTGTTATATTGAGTGATTGCATGTGCATGCTGAAATGATGGAGCTCACTCCCTTATAGTACTAGTAAAATTTATAATAAGTTTAAATAAAAAGTGACTTCTAGCATATTACTCATTTTACATTGAATTACTATAATTTAGAGTCATACTTTAATTACTAAGCATTGACTTACTATTAGATGTTAAAAATTTTAAGGTATAATTATTTTAAATCTTAATGAGTAAAAGGCGTGGAAACATATATCGTAGGAGAGGTGCGCCCGAAGAAAGGTAATTGTATGAATCTTAATGATTTTATGTATATGCGTTTTCAATTTTAATGTTTTTAGTGGCTCTTTCAAATTTTAAGATGATATATTTAGATATTGGATAGTTTAGTTTACCGTTCGACCTCCGTTCCCGCCTTGCTTAAGCGAGCTTACCGGACCGGGTCATGATAAAAGTGGTATCAGAGCAAAGGGTTTAAGTATATTGATCAATATGAAAGAATCAATAGAATGATTTTATAGGTCAGAGAAGGTATAAGGTATGTGTGTTATAGACTGCTAATTTTATTTCATCGTGTTATATCTCAGAACCATGAATCCTGAAAATGATGCTACTGATCTCAATACGGGAGAAATTAGGATAGATATACCAGTTATAGCAAAGCCTTCGAGTAGTAGCATGAATGCTACTATGGAATGTTTTACCCAAATGATGACAGAAATGACCCAAATGATTAAGAATACTCAGACCTAGGTTGGTAGTAGTGGAAGCTCTCTAATAGATAAAAATTTAAAGTTGTTCCAAGATACGAAGCCTCCGATATTTTCAAGTGGTGAACCAATAGAGGCAGAAGATTGAGTGATGATGATAGAGAAGATTCTGGAGGGTATGTCCTGTCTGAAGATAGAAGGGTTACTCTTGCTGCTTTTACCTTTGATGGTGAGGCAGAAAGATGATAGCGAAGCCAGCTACAAGAGACTTTTGGAAAGCGACCCAGTTGTTAAGTCTCATGGGGAGAGTTTCTAAAAATATTCCGAGATTGGTATGTACTCATGTCAAGTAGAAGACAGATGCATGATAAATTCAGCAGATTGGTACAAGGTGATAGAACTATTACTCAGTATAAGGCCGAGTTCACTAGACTTTTCAGATATGTCTCATATCTGATATCCAATGCAGAAGAGAAATGACATCATTTATTATCTAGTTTGAAGGATGTCATTTAGAGAGGGCCCGAAGGATTGAATCAGATTTGCAAGCTACTCAGAAGAGAAGTGATCAGCATAAAAGAAAAGGTTTTGAAGAGGATATTCAAAGCAATCATACTAAGGGATCAAATGGGAAGAAACCCAAGTTTAGTCCTAGTGGAGTCAGTGGTGCAACTGTAAGTAAAGTCACGGAACCTTATGCTAAGTGTGACAGATTACATAAAGGTGAATGTCTTATTAGTTCCAACACTTGCTATTGGTGTAATCAGCCTGGACATATAGCACATTATTGTCATGCATTTGTTATGAAGACTTCAGGAGAAATGAGATCAAATGAAGCACCTTCACAGAGGAACTTAAGCAAATAAAAGATGACGAAACCATTAGCTGCATGTTCAGAGCAAAATCAATCCAGGCAGAATGTTAGACCGAAGTTTTACACTTTGACTCAGTGGGAGCCCAATGAATTCATAGATGTTGACAAGGATAATTGACATGGCTTTATTGACTATTTTTAGTGATTTGTAATGTTAAATCTGATGTTTTGGATTTAGTAGTATATCTTGTTATATTATGTCAGATATCTTGGAGTTGATCAGATTATTTTTGTTATGATATATTAGATGTTTAGTTTGTTATATTCCAATGTTAAAGATTATATTAAATGAAATGGAAGATGTTTATTTTTTTGTAATTAGAAGTTGTATGTAAATTTCGAGGACGAAATTTTATTAGGAGAGGAGAATTGTAAAACTAGAAAATGCGATTTTTAGACATCGCACGCTTTTCGATGTGCCGCAAAGAGATTTAAGTAAAATTAATAATTTTATAAAAAATAATTTTATAAAATTTTACGCAAAATTTCGAACAAAGCGATATAAAGGACTTATAGAGAATTTTGCTTATTTTGGAAGTTAAAAATTATAGAAGTTTGAGTATACCTAAAATACCCCTATTAAGTATTAAGCGGAGATATTTAAGTGAGGGCATATTGGTAAATTGGGAATTTCATAACCACTCAAGCTTTAAGGGACCAAATTCTATTCGGTCCCTTCATTCTTCTTCCGCACGGTTCGTTCGGCCGAAACCCAATGAGCAGACGAAGAGAAGGCGACGGGGAGGCTTCAGCAGCGGTTTGCGATGGCCAGGCTTAGGGGAAATCGAAGAGGGAGATTCAAGGAGGCTAGGGTGAGTTTCTAATCAAGTTATTTCTTACATTTCATGACTTTTCTTGAAAAGAAAAAGTTAGGGTTTGGCAAAAAAAACTTCTCTTTTCTTTAGGAGATGTATAGAGAATGATTATGAGATAATTTTATGCATGGAATGAGGATTTTTCTTCAAAATATGGAGTTGAAAAAATTAGGACTTTTTCATATTGTTAGATTTTTAAGAAATTTCTTGAGAAGTATTGTTTCAAATGATCATATGAAGGTTTCTAATGTTATAGATTAGGGTTGTTCCACAAAATGTAATTTTTGTAATTTTAATTTATTTTAAATCAGAAAATTAAGTTATTATTATTTAATTTATGTTTTAAAAATAGGTTCATTTGAACGATTAATATTATTATACAATTAGAGAGAGGGAGAGGTAGAGAGAGAACTTAGGGTGGTTTAAAAAGAAGAAGAATTTTAATTTTAGATTTATTTTATTGATTTTTAAAGGAGAAATTATTTTTCTTATAGATGTTTATTTATTGTGACCTCGAAAGAAGGAGAACTAGTGTGAAAATCAAATCCCTCAAATCTACGAGTATTCATGGTTCTTTATTACAGTGATACCTTTGTTTCTCTCCAATTTAATGATTTGAAAGTTTAAGCATGTTTATGAAATTTTTATGGTTACTTTAGATCATGATTATGTTATTCTTATCCTATGATTGATCACGTGATTTATATATTATACTTCATGGCATAATATCATAAAGTTTATATGTTACAGAAATAAATATGATATGATTGTTATATTGAGTGATTGCATATGCATGCTGAAATGATGGAGCTCATATCCTTATGATACTAACTAGGGACGCTGTACTCGTGCACATTAAAATGATAAAGATTATAGAAAAGGAAATGGTAAATGAATACCTTTATGGTACTTGACAGTGGCTCCTGTGACGATTGTAACATATACGAAATGAGAAAGTTACGAATAGTGATCTGATGAATATAAAAAATGAATATGAAAGGATATGAATTTATAATTTATGTATATGTTAATGCTATTTTTAAAGGAAGTAAAACTTATGATATGTTTAAATGAAATGTGACTTATAGCATATTACTCATTATACCTTGAATTACTGTAGTTTAGAGTCATGTTTTACTTACTACGCATTGACTTAGTGTTAGTTGTTAAAATTTTTCAAGAATGATTATTTTAAATCTTAGTGAGTAGAATGGGTGGAAACGTATATCGTAAAAGAGGCACGCATGAAGAAAGATAATTATATGAATCTTAATGATTTTATATATATGTGTTTTCAAATTTAATGTTTTTAGTGGTACTTTCAAATTTTAAGGTGATATATTTAGAGATTGGATAGTTTAGTCTACCGTCCGACCTCCGTTCCCATCTCGCCTATGCGAACTTATCAAACCGGGTCGTGACATTATGTATAATCCTGCACACTTCGGTGGAAGAAGTTGAAGTAGGCATCAGAGGAGGAGATTTATATTAAAATCTACTTCCCAATTCCACCTTGCACACCTCTAATTATTTGGAGGAAATTGTAACTGCCCAAGTTCACAACTCTAAATCTGACATTTAATCCCAAAATTGCCTTCAATCAATCTTACTAATTTTGACAACTATCTCAACCTTTCCCAATATTCCCCTAACCCCCTATACTAAATCTTATGGACCTTAACCATAGCCCTAATTTTTAACTATAGCCCTCCACAAAATGACTCAAATCACTCTTCTTCCTTTAGAGCAACACTAGAAATTCTCATAGACTAAAATGGGCTCCGAACCCCAATATCATACCCAATCTTAACATCCTAGAACTTCCAAGTCATTCAAGAGGTTGGTAGACTCCATTAGTGTATAAATATTATTCAGCAATCCTCCATTAACCATATATATCACATGAAGATAAATTTCTGAAGACTTTTCAAAACCCGTTCTTCAACAAGAATTTCCATTTGTTTGTGAGGGCTATTGCAATAGTTTTACCACTATCGCTCAAGGGAGATTTAGAATAAGTGGAACTCTAATTGCATGAACCTATTGTTGTCAATCCCTAGTTCATCCATGGAATGGTTAGATTCTGCAACAGTTTTGAGTTTCTTCTTACTATTGTTTATGCTAATAATGCTTCTTTGGAGAGGAAGTTCATTTGGAATGCCATTGACAGCATTGTCTCGCATCAATTCTTCTTGGATTGTGATAGAGGTTTTTTTCCTTCTAAATCTCATAATCTTAGAGAGATTTATGGTCTTAAACTTGGGTGCTTGCCTTCTAAATACTCAAGCATTCAGATTTCTAGAACTAAGTTAATAATTTAAGACTTTCCACCACTTTTTGAAAAGATTGATGATTGGATTGCTGGCTGCAAGCAAACATTTTTATAATTTGCTGAGAGGTTGCGCACCTCAATAAGGTCCCTTATATAACTACTCTTGTTAATTTATTCACTTGTACGTCTAAAGTTGTTAAGAAGATTAATTTTTCTTATTTCTAAATTTCTTTTTTGATTTTGTTTCTAACAAAAAATTTCATGTTCTCCCTTAGAGCACTTAGACTGGACTCAAAGATAAGGGCATGCTTCGTCATGTTTTGCCCTCTGATTTGAATATGGCTTATAAAATAAAGAGTGGGATAAAGGCTTGATATTATTGTTGTTGTTTGTGATGGTATTTGGAAACTTCCTATCACTTTGTGTAGTTTTTTCAGTGTGTTGGGATAGCATTAGCAACATTGCCATTGATGGTGGCAATGAAATTTTTATTTGGAAAGGGAAAGGCTAATTGACGTTTTAATGTTGGTAATCCCATATTTGATAATTTATCAAAGGTTGCTTGGAAATGTTTTTAGTGGTTTAAGCAAAACTCTTAAATATTCAATCTATACGTAGAAATCTTGACTAGATAGTCTTTAATACTACAAGTAAATTTAGGGTTAAGAGGATTAGTTGTTCTAATTGTTGTGTTCTAAATGCTCATTTGGATAAGAATAAAAAACATCTATTTTTTAATGAAAAAAGAATCAAAATGGTCCCTTGACTTTTTATGGAAGATCAAAATGATCCCTAATTATATTAAAGGACCATTTTAGTCTGTCAACTCCTTAAAAAGGAATTAAAATAGTCCCACTATGCGACTATTTTGACTTTTTTTAAAAGATTTAAGAGATCAAAATGATCCTTTAATATAGTTAAGGATCATTTTGATCCTTCATAAAGAGTCAAGGGGCCATTTTGATCCTTTTTCTCATTTTTTAATACTCCTATTATATGTGGTTGGCCAGAAACTTGCTTCTAGATGGAAATTTGTTTTTATGTGATGCTTTTTTAATACAAATGCTGCAACACAGCTTCTCTAGCCACAAAAATGACATGTTATAAAATTGCTACTTATTAATTGGTTAGGTGCTTATTTCCAATATTTGACAAAAGAGTAGGATGCAAAATTGTAGCAATTTCAGGACAAAGAATTTGATACTTCGTGTTATTTACCAAGTCAGCTTAAAGTTACTACGGTAAATCCACTACATTCTAGGAAAATGAGGATTTTTTTTTTGGAAGTGGTTTAAATTTTGATATATCTCACATCAAGACCATCTATTCTTTCCTTCTTTGCATGTCCTCTACTAGTGAGAACTTCGGTCAATATAGTTGTCTCAATAATTTTGTGTTCTTTACTTGGCGGGCTACTGTGCTTCCTTCAAGATTCTTTTATTTCCATTGGGACAAGAATTAGTGAGTTCAATGGCATCCATGTATAACCCTTGATTCATTTTTACCCTCCAACTAGATTTTGTTTACAATGTTACATATTTTTTCAACCTTTTCAGTATGCTCTTATTAAAGAGTTTTTTGTGTATGAGCTACTTTATGTCAAAAGTGCATCTCATTTTTTCTTAAACTAAAAGATTTTGATGTTTCAATGCCAATATTATTACTCGGAGGATCTTCAGCAACCACCTGCCACACAACAAATGTTGGAAATTTTAACCTCCAAAAACAAGGAGAAAATAAATCACCAAAATAAGAGAAGCCCTTAGCTCACTACTCTTGTTGACCTCCAAAAATACCCCTCCTAACCCTCATATCATAGGTATTGATAGCCCCTCATCTTAGTTGGTACGGAATTCAAGGCAAGCCAGCTAGTAAGGCCAATATGGTTTCCAACTAGACAATAAAGGCTAATCCAACCTAAACCTGCAAGTCTTATATAGGCTAGCCAAATTAGATCTAGGCCAAACAAACCCCAAAAATATCATTAGATCAACCTCAGCATGAACCTTGGTAATGTCACAACAACATCCTCAAGGCCTCTATTTAGTAAGAAGTTCATTGGTCAATAACAACGCATTTATGCTCCTTAAAAGGTAGCATGGTGGTGCATATTATAGTAGGATCAAAGGGTTACTAAGATAACCCTCGAATGGCCATTAGAAAAATAAATCAATTTCACTTAAACAACCATCAAAGTAGAAGTGATGTGACATTGATTGACAGATCAACATTTTCAGCAAACTTCTTACTTCTTAAAGCACCAACAACTCAAGTTAAGGTATGATTCACCCAACATAAGAGATTTATCTTGGATGCAATATTAAATGCATAAAGCTTTAAATATGTCTATTCACTTCAAATTCTATCAATCAAGAATCTCATCATGACCAACCAAGTTGATTAAAAATTAAAGCAAAGTAGCAAACATATGCAAAATTCGAAGTAAAAGGTATCATGATTAAAAAAAAAATCATAACTTTCAAAGATAAATGGAACGAAGGAGATGTGATAAGATTCAAGTTGATAATATGACGGAAAAAAATTGTAATAAATGCAATGTCATTCCTTGCTAAAGATTTCACTCTAAATGCATTCAATCCTTACTCCCACTTTTCGGGGTGAGGCAGGGTGTTAGAAAGATATTGAGTTGATAGCTTACACCTGCAAAATAATTTGACTACTATACAATAAGAGTTGTCTCATTCTTCCTAAAGGAGATGGATGTCAATCATCCATAAAAATTAAGGGGATGTTAACATAGACAAACTCATACACACAAAGAAGTTAACATGTGGCATCTACAAAGGAGAGAGAAATTGAAAGGTATCGTGACTGTGAGCAAGCATTAAAATGTATCAAAACAAACCACAAAACCCCAAATGATCAATAGACCAATTATCTGAAGTCAAACAAAGCAAAAGCAAAAGCAAATCCAAAAAAAACTCACTAATTTTTTTTTTTTACTTTGAATTATTTTACTAGGTGTTATCATCTCTTGTATCATAATATGTTTAGATTTAAAGTTGGTCGGATTTCATAGGATTAGATTACATTTAAACGTTTGGACCTTTGCAACTTCAAACTGTATGTGTGTAGTTTTCTTCTATTTTACCCTCCAACAAATTTTGGTATCAAAGCTTAGACCTAGAAAAAACTTAATTGGCACCAAATAATTTCATTCAATAATAAGGAATTTTAAATGTTCATCGCAAATCCCTACTTATAGAAATTGGGTTTAAAAATAAGACCAAATATTCAAATGCAATCTACTCATATCCAATCAAACTTTAAATTTAAATTTATTCTAATCCAAAAGAAGATAACGCCTGATAAAATCAAATTAAAAAAGTAGAAGAAATTCGACTATAATCATAAATCAGCCTTAAATGGCTTGAAAATGGGCATTTTTCAAATCTACTTTCACTTTGTTTAACTTTAGGTAGTTCGTCTATGGCCACTTGAGTGTTTGTAAACTATTTTTTCATGTTTGAAGGTATGCAATGCATCAAAAAGTAAAAGAAAAAAGTACAAATCAAGAAGATACATAGTTGTACAGGCTATACTAATTAGAACAACAAAGGACCTCTAAGGTCCAGGATTAATAAGGGAAAACTTATAGAAGCAACAGAAAATTTGTAGTCCAACATAATAGCAAGAAAGGTAAACGCAAGCTATGGGTTCCCGCATCACTAACACCTAGTTCAAAATTTTGATTAGACATTGTATCTCCTCCAATAACTCACAAAATCTTGAGGAAATAAGAAAAAATTTTAATTTTGAAAGTATTTTGTGGGAGGCAACGTGTTGCAAACTATCAAACCAGATAACCGAGGATAAGTTAATGTCACAAACTGTCCACTAAAAAATTCAGCAAAGCTATTACGACTTCAAATCCATACATGGTAAAAATGAAAATAAATAAAACATGTTACAAGATGAAACTACAATAGCAATACTGACCTTGATGGTCAATTTGTGCTACTGGTGACATATTTGATTCGGAAACCACTGGCACAGTGTAGGATGGAACCTGAGCCTCCTGGACAGAACCACCAATATAAGATTCAAAAATTTGTCTCAAGGAATCAGGAATAGACTCTTGATTGGCTTCAATGCCACCCTGATGGAAAGGAAATGCTTGAGGACTTAATGCATCATTCACACTGCCACTGTTTCGTTGTCGGATTCTAGATATCAAAGGATGAAGCAATGGAGCCAAATTGTCAGACAAATTGGATTGTGAATTGCTGATTCCCGCCGGCATTGCTACCACTGTTCTTACAGGCACTACTCTCAATCCAAATTCTCCAGTCAAAGTTCCACTGCGTGGGTGAGCTTGAACTGGTTGATGAACAGAATCACCATTTGCAGAAGCCCTTGTTGAATCCAAATTTTCTTGTTGTTGCTGTGCACCACCCCCCAGTCCACTTTGGCTAGAAGCTGGAATAGGAACTGCACAGCTCTCTAATTAGAAAGAATTTCCTCAAAATGACAGTATCCTAAATGATACAGGCCAACATTATGATAGTATTATGAATTCATAGTACCTGCATGGATTCGAATATCAATATTTCTTGGAAAAGTTGCAGAACCAACTCTTTCACCCTCAGGACCATGAACCGAATTTGTAGATCCCATGTCCATCCCTCCAAAACTTGGCGCTGGATAGAAAGGAACAGGCTGCAGCAAACAATATAAGTTTGAAATAAACAATAATAATGGGAATCTCAAACTCTAACTAAATAATGTAAAGTATACAACCTGCACCATGACAGGGTTTGGCCCAGATGCAGATATAAAAACAGCAGGTCCAGCATTAACAACAGCTTCAGCCTTCATAAAAGAAAAATCTTTAAACATATCTTACAGAACACAGATAACATCAAATTACATAAAGGCTAAAGGTAGATAAAACAGTCCATGAAACCTACAGGTATTTGTCCCATGCGCAGAGTCATGGTTGTGCGACCGAGCTCAAGAAACAATGAGCCCAAGTTCTGCAGAAAAAATCCAGTTCTGAATGCACTAGATTGAACATTTGACCGCACTTCATAATCCGTTAAATTAGTATCATTCTCCAGTGTTCTAGCTAGTCCCTGAGAAGAAGAATAGATGAAAAGGTGTCAAATATTCTAAGAATCTCCAACCAGTAATTACAATAAAGCTCTTAGCATCATGACAACTAATTAAAAAAGCGATGCCTAATATTTGGACACCTAAACACAATAATTTGAATCATATTGCAAGTAAATTGGATCGACATGATGAATATTGCTCAAAAAGAAATAAAAAAGTTCCCAAAACAAATAGTTGCACGCAAGGAAAAATTGTGGCTCGTAATCCATTGCGAACCTTTGCAATGACTGAAACACATTATAATTTTGAAAACATTGTTTTAGAATAGAAAAGCACCAAGGATTGTTTATGGAGATTTCCTTCTTCAAATGGAAAAAGACATACTGCGCTTGAATAAGACCGCATACACAAAAGGAATTTGTAATCAAGTAATGCAAATGCCCATCCAACCACATGCATATATCAGTATAAGTACAGAAATTTAAATGTGCTAATTTACACTATATGCTACTTTAACCATGATAGGAAACACTCGTAAATCTCAAGTAATTCCTATCAACCTTTGGAAAATAGTGAGAATTCTTCCACAAAAATCCACATAAAACTAGGAAAACGGTAGATAATTTGTATTATTTGAGGAAATGGAAACGGAAAATGCCAAGGTACAATTGAACCTCTATTCGAGAGGAGGATCTCTCTCCCAAATCTCTAGATGACGCTAGATCTCACAAAACAAATAGATCTCAAATTTCAGCCAAATTCAAGATGTTCTAACCCTAGCAAAACATACTCCTTAATACATAAAATTCAAAAGGAAATCTCTAAGCAGCCCATACTTTGAAATTTCCCTCCTAAATCCCTCAAAAATCCTTCATAAACTGCTCTGTTGGCTCCTGTGGTTCGAACGGTGTACAAAAGAGGCGGAACTCTTCCGCCTATCTCCATTGTATGAACAGATCTAACAATACTCCACTCCCAAAGGTCCACCTTGTCCACAAGGTGGAAAGACGACCCCCTCCTCCATTCCCTCTTCATCACAAATGATAAGAAACTGAAGAGTTCGGTCCTTACACCTATGCCCCAACGTATACCTCTCGTAATATATGAAACAAAGCCCCTTCATCATTTTCTCCTATAATTCCAGAGCTTCTTGAAGTTACCCCCAGGTCTTCCTCTTATAGTTTTCTCCTTTCAAGTCTCCCAACAAGTATCCGGTGTTGGCTCCTTCGGTACCAAAAAGGTGGTGGTCATCCTGTACGAGACAACTGAGCTACTGCCTCCCGTTCCTCTCTCCGGGTGCCTCTGATCCTCCACCAATTGAGTTAGCTACATAGCCTTTCCCAATTCAAGGGGCCTCATCACTCTAACCACTACGCTGATCTTTGGTTTCAATCTCTTCATAAGGTTCCCCTTCAGTACAGTCTCTGAAAGCCGATCCAATCGACTGGCATGGTACTCAAATAGCTCACGGTACTCCACTATTGTTCCCTCCTGCATCAAAGCAAAGAACTGCTCATAGAAATTCTCTCCCATGTTGGTTTGGAAACATTCCAACAAGCAATTCTTAACCTCCCTCCAAGTCTATATCGGTCGCCTCGTATCCCACCATTGGTATCATGCTAATGCTTTCCCTTCCAAGCACATCCCGACAGTCATTAGTCTCTCCCCCTCCGTCAACCTGTTAACAATAAAGTACCACCTTGAAGATCCATCAATGGGCATCCTCTCCCTCGAAAATAGGCATCTTCAACTTCCTCATTCTCAGATCGCCTCCGTTTCCTCTATTCCCTTCATAATTTCCCATTCCCCAAGGGGTGGTTTCCCTCCAAGTGTCTCAATCATTCTTTCTACGTTCATTTCCAAGCCTTTCATCAAATTCTAGCATTCTCCTTTCAAATTCAACACCCCTTAAATCACAACAAACCTCTCCCCTTTCAAATTCAGCGCTTTGATAATAATTACCCCTTTCCCTTTCAAATCCCACCCCTCTCCTCTCCAAATCAACACCTCTTCGATCCTTCTCTACCTCCTCTCACCTCTCCTCCTAGCCTCTACCCAACTCCTCCTTAGGAATAGGGAATAGGCCCTAGAGGAGGATTTTTTTTTGTTCCCTCCAAAATCTCCATCTCTTAATCTTCCCTTCGTCTGATTGGCTTAGGGTTTCCCCCACTTCTCTGGCTGTCGACGCCTTCCCTCACCTCCGACATCGATATTTTTGATTGGTCCTCGAGCACTTTCTTCAATATCTCCCCCGGAATGAAAAAAATCGAATCAAGTTTCTCATAGATGACTGATATATCTTTTTTAAAATTTGAAACTTGAGCTTGGAGATCTGAAATTTCATATTTCATTTGTCAGATCCCTCCTTCCAATACTTTGACCTTTTTCCCAGCCATGAGTACCCGGATCTAGGCTCCAAACAGCAAAAACGGCCCAAAAATAGTGGTTCTGGTCTTCAAACAGCCAAAAAAAAGCAAGATCGGAGAAAAAACAGAGCAAAAATTAACGAGAAGATTTCTATTTCGGCCTAGGAAATTGCTTTGATACCATTTTATAGGAAACACTCATAGATCTCGAGTAATTCCTATCAATCTTTGGAAAACAATGAGAATTCTTCCAAAAAAATCCACAAAACTAGAAAAAATAGTAGATAATTTGTATTATTTGAAGAAATAGAAATGGAAAATACCAAGATACAATTGATCCTCTATTCGAGAGAAGGATCTATCTCTCCCAATTCTCTAGACGCCGCTAGAGCCCACAAAACTAAAAGATCTCAAATTTCAGCCAAATTCAAGAGGTCCCAACCCTAGCAAAACATACTCCTTAATACATAAAATTCAATGGAAATCTCTAAACAACCCCTACTTTGAAATTTCCCTCCTAACTCCCTCAAAAATCCTTCCTAAACTGCTCTGTTGGCTCCTGAGATTCGAGCAGCATACATAAGAGGCGGAACTCTTCCACCTCTGTCTCCGTGAGCCGGTCTTGTATGAACCGGCTGGACCGGTCCAATGGACCGGACTAAAAGACCACCCCCATAAATGGTTGCTTAGTTAGTCTACTGAGACATAAAATATTGAAAATACCCACCACTTGATTTACCAATGAGAGGAAGTAAATTTAGGCTGAGCCCAATAAATAGTCAATAAGACTAACCCCATTCATCAAATAGCTTGATGTTGCAGAAAAACAAGAACCGGATATCATTTCAGCCAGTAAAGAAAAACAGAGGATAAATTGTAAGATGTATAATGTGGCAAAACCGAAGAAACACAAGTGCAAACAAATGTAGGAGATAAAGTAATTGTGAAAGAGTATTAAGAATGTAAAAATCTGCTAAAGCTCCAATGCAGACCACAAAGCGGCAGGGAGATGGAGAAAGGAAACATACTAGGACTAGGGGTGTTAATTCGGATTGGCAGACTGGGTTCAGGTTTGATCCAAAGTTGACCTGACCTGAACCCAATCAGTTTATCATGAGTCAAAATATTTGATCCAAACTTGAATCAATTACCCAACCCATTTAACCCGTTTATTATATGGATCCAATAATTTTTTTCATATCAATATTACTCATTTAACCAAAATATGACCAAATTAATCCGAAAATGACCCATTTAACCCTAAAACAAATGATAATCAATCAATTTCAAGTTAATTTCATAATTACGAGTCAACGCGAACCTGATCAGAAAATTAATCAGGTCCAGATTTCACGCCCAAACCCAACTCGAGTAATAATTGGGTCAACCCAAACCTGAATTTTTCAAGTCAAGTTTGGGCCAGTTTGTCGATTCAAGTCATTTATTGACAAACTAGAGTAGGAGAACAGAAGAAAAAAAATGAATTGTAAATAAAACACAATCTTGCAAATAGAAAGTGAATAGCATCACAGCAGTTTACTAGTTTATAACACAAAAGATAAATGCAGAGAAAAAAGAAAGTGGCAGAAATGCTACATGATTACATTTGTAATTCAAAAAATAAAAGAACCTCACAGACAATCAACGAGAGGCTAAAAACAGAGTTCCAAAACTGACCCAAGCTAATTAGGGAAACAAAAAAGCATATTAGCTTTCATTTGATAAGCAATATATATATATATATATATAAAGAACTGCACTTGAAACTTCGAGCAAGGTAGATGCAGAAGCAGTCCCAAAGTTGAACAAAGCTTACTCGAAAAAATTCATTCAAAACATATGGAAAGCAAAATATGGATGATGCGGCTAGATTAAAAAGTGAATTAACAACCCAGGTTGTGTTAACTCAACAATAGGGATTCTGATCATGCATTAGAATAGCTCTGTTAAAGGAAGAAGATACTTTACTTTAGTGAGGAACTGCTTCAATAAAAATTGACCAAAGAGGCCTCCACTATCGAATTATTTAAAAAACACCTTGCCCTCAACGTCTCATCCTGCCAAAACCCATATGACCAATAATATATGAAAGTGGCAACATAATTAATCTAATAAATATGTTTGAAAGAGCAATGGCCTAAAGTAAACTACAATGTAAGTACAGCCTAGCATCTAATTTATAAGATTGATCCAGATATGCGTTGGACTCAAAAAGCTAAGGGATGATTTTGATTTAGTTGATTACTTCACCAAGAATTAGCATTCAATAACAATCAACTAAATCATTTAGGGTGCAATCACGACGTGTCATCCACTACCTATTTTAGAGCTATAATATTTGGATATGCCAGGATCTACCTTATAAGGTTTATTCATAAATTAAGATTTAATCAAGCTTTACTTTATTTAGAGCATTCTTTCATTAAAGACTCGCATTTTATCAAAGATCTGCCAAAATTCTTTTCACTTCTATTTATTTTCTATTGATATTATTATTTCCTTAGATGTCAAAATCCTCATAAATAAAGGGATGGTTATATGAAGGTCATCAATCTTATGAATATTAAATTAAATTACAAACAAGTTTGACTCTCGGTTTGAATCCCTGACAATTCTCATTCCTTGGCCCACAATTGGTATCATTTTTGAATGTGTCCTAATAATTCACATCATCAGACTCACTCGCTCGATCTACTATCATCCATGTCTCATTGCTCGCATGGAACTGCACATACGAACTTCTTAAACCATCAATTTACAACTAACCCAGGTCTTCATCTCAATAACTTATCATGCTTCTGATGCACTAGCCAAATGTTATTAACCCACTGATCTCATAAACATTACACCAACAAGCTTCATAGCATGCCTTTGTCATTAATCCTTGTCAAGCTCTTGCTCGTGAGCCCTTGTGCATTCACACCCCAAGACAAAGTCCATCCGCACAATCTGACCACGAACCATTCGTGTAGAGCTCATCGTTCCATCCACTACATTGATAAAAAACATTGCATACAGCCCACAACCTAGCAACTTTGCTCACTCCAAGCAAGCGTTACACATAGGCTTCCATTTACACATCCGCCTCAAACCAATGACACCATCAAGTGATGCTACCTATGAATTTGAAGATTTTGCCATTTATTTGCATGTTATGCACCACGCTCACCAATTCCCACATGCCTCTACACAACCGCACATGTCATTGCATTCACTCTGACCAACATAACTTCACACTCGTCATTGCCCAAACCAACTTCCTCCATCTTGTCATCTACTACATCCCTCCCCTCAGCATACTAAATGCTCTGATGACACTTCTGCCCTTTTTACAACATTCCTCAATGTCCTTGCTTATGCCTAAATTTAATGACTATCACCCCACTCTGAAAAGATGTCAATTATCTTAGAATGATTCTCAATAATTCATTCTATAAAATTATCTTAAACTCATTTCCTACAAAATTTAATCCACAACTAAAGTAACTTTCCACATCCTCAATATTGTACTTATAAATCCTATATATCTGATTTTGAATATTTCCAATTTCTTATATGGAATTTCTCTCTTAGTCATAGTTATAATACTTCTTCAAATCCATCCCACTGCAACTTATAGCATTTAGTAATAATTTTGAACATATGATGATCATTTGGGTCCAAGTTATCTAGTTTTTTCATATTACAATCACTCTTTTCGCATCACTATAACATCATGTGTCACAACCCACACCAACTCCAGTCGGCGAAGGGCACAATAGATTGATTCATACAATTCACTCATAATGCATTAAATATCCATAAACATTCCTGAAAGACATCAACTTTTATCAACAAAGAGGAAACAATCCTTTCTTTTTTTTTCTTTTTTTTGATAATTTATATGTAAATAGCAACAAACAAACATCAAGCATTCATAAAAAGTATCTTACATACCTCCAATAAGAACTTATCTTAAAACTGAACATAACAAAACATAAGACATAAATTAAACATGTTTCTACTCAGCATCAACCTTATCCTCCTCTATTATAAAAATAGCCAAATAAAAATCCGATGAGTTATGAAGCATAAAAAGATATACATCCATAATACAAGATTCAAGTATATAAAAGATGTAACTAATATGTAAGTGTAATGACTGTACGTAATTAAGTCATACCTATTTTATAATACATCATTAATATGTATCAATTGCATGAATTAACTGCACATAAAAACCATGTAACATTAATATGCTCACCTAAATTAAAAATATAGAATACTAATCATGATAATATAACAAAAGTAATATCATATCAGTTGTTATAAATATTCAATCCTGAATTTAATCACATAGATGTTTCATTTAGATGCACATATGTCCTTTCACATCATCTCTAACCTAAGAATATGTCATGTCATGATATCTAGATCCAGGTTATCTAAAGCCCGTAGGCTTCATCATATTGAGATTGTAATGCCACTTAAGATTACATTGCCTCCATAGCCCACATGATTCATCATAGCCCGCAGGCTTTTAACATACCAAGGTCGCATTGCCTTCATTTGAGTCACATTGCTCATCGGGGCCACACTGCCCTACCTGCCTATTACCTAACATGATATTTCTTCGGCTTAATGGATTTTGATCACTTTATTTAATTTGTAATTAAGCATATTATGTATTACTTAAAATAAATATGTAATTTTAGCATGTATGACAAGGGAGACTACATATAACATATGTTTTTCCCTTTTAAAATGTTAAAACATTTATATAATCACAAGATATTTAGTTTTGAACTTGAATCATTAAAATCATATGTGCGTATTTACACATGGATACTAAGCTATGTACATACATGTAACAATATGAAGAATTACTTTAACAACTGTATATGCAAAATGACTAAAGAACTTGCTTTCGATGTTAAAAGATTGCATATCTTACCTCCATGATAAACTGTCTCTGAAATTCGGACACTTCAAACTCACCTATGCGTATGTCACCAATATAATCCAAATTTCATAATATCATGATTTCTATAATTTTCATCCACACCAAATAGAGGCATTAAAATTATTACCTCCCAATTTTCTCTCCTCATACACAATTTGAATCGTCAAAACTTCCCTTCCTTATATACTAAGAGATTTGTAATAAACTATTGAATATACTTACTTTAAAATTTAACACAAAAATAGTTATTTACACAAAATAATAATTATACAACAAACCAATTTTTTATCTTTTATTTTATATGTTTTTCTTTTCTCTTCTTTCCCCTGTTTTACTTTCTTCTCCTTTTTTCTTCCTTATTTCTTTGAATTTTTCTTCTTTCCCATTTCCTTCATTCTCTTTTCCTTTTCCTTCTCCTTACCTGAATTCCTCCACAGCCCCTTCGGCCATCTCACTCCCAACCACGACCCAAGCACCAGCACACGAATTCCAGCAACGAGAACAGTCAAAATCGAGAGCTACTCAAGTTTTAAGAGCTATAACCACTTCAGTTTGGGTAGGGAAGGAAAACAATAAAGTTAAATACAAAGTTTACCTGATTATCCTCCAAATCCACTTCTACATTCACTCTTAAGTGCTTTTGCCAAAGTTTTATTTAACCCTACTACAGTAAATCGAATAAAGGAACAATAATTCTTAAAAAAGAAAAACTTTGGGGAATTTATTCAAACAGGATTTAATTCTCTAAATTTCACATCTTTCTGAATTAGCATATACTTCTATATATCAATTTGCTACATTTGAAGAGTATAATACAATGGCATGTTTTTTTTTATGATTTTTTGTGAAATTGGTATTTTGAGGTATAATTTATGAAGCTAAATTTTACACATTGCCTTAAAAAGATTGGGTATCACATCACGATAGCTCAACAACCATAATATGCTATTTGGGATAATCTTTTGAAAAGTAATCATAACCCCAAAAGAGATTTATTAACGCACATCACTCCTTATAGAGGCTATCTTGATTCATCTCTATGAGCATTATATTATTATAAGGATCAAGATACATATTATGAAGGTTATTATGTTGATCAATCTCCTTGATCATCACATAATAATTAAGATTATACTACAATACTTGATCTTCAATATCTGAGTATTATGATAATCGATTTATTAGTTCTCAAATTACTAACAATCCTAGGAACAATGCACTAAGTATGATGATTACCTTCTATTTCTTCTTGTACTCCTGCAAATTAAGGATTCGTTTGGGACAGCTTTTTAACTGCTTCTTAAAGCAGCTTTCTAGTACAAAAGTTAATTTTTTTGAACTAGAAAGCGGCTTTAAGAAGCAAAAAGAAAGCCGTCCCAAACAAAGCCTAAGTAAATTAGTCTCAACATAAAAGAAAGCAAAAGGTACTTGTATAAGGCAATGAAAGGATTAAAATTTGATGTAGACAAAGGGGGGGTCAACACAAGTCCAAAATAAATCAAATTTTGGCTTCCCTTGAGTCTAGTAGTTCATCATATTTGAGCTAAACTTTTAGTTCATTTATGAGCAGGACTTTAGTTCATTTATTGAACTAAGGGTTAGCTCATTATGAACTAATATTTTAGTTCATTTATTATCCTATATTAAATGCACTTTTTATGTTTTTTATGTTTTTAATTATGTAAGTCTCTTGAAATTCCAAACCGGCTTTTGGAATTCCAATAAATGTCTTTTCCCATGAGGTGACTCCTTGGTTTCCTCATGGCTTTTAGTATTTTGTGTTTGCCTCTTGGGATCTCACGGCTGGCTCCTTCTTCCGTGACCGTCCCTCGTTTCCCGTGGTCGTGGCTCTCGGTCCGTGCGGTTCCCCTCGTCTCCCGTGGCTATCTCCTTGGTTCCTGGTTTGGGTGATTAACCGTCAGCTTGGGGGGAGTTTTCTATGTGTTTAATGCTTTGAATTTAGTGTTAAATTAATGTAAGGTGTCTTTTGGTCTTCCCCTTTCATACCTATATATATGGGGGTATTGTAATGTTTGAAATAGTAAGTGAATGATATTTGATTTTTGGAAAAAAATCTGTTAACCTGCGGGTTGCTTGGAAATCCTGCGGGCTCTTTCCACCCTTCTTTCTCATCCTCTCCGGAAATCCTGCGGGCTCTTTCCAACCTTTCTTCTCGGGCTTCTAACCTCTTTCGTCTCTCCGCAGGTGCCACTCCACCTGTATCTTCCTTCTCCAAGTGCAGCAACTTTAGGGTGTCGTCATTTTGTTTGCAAGAGTCGTTTGTATTGTTGTAAGTTTTCTTTTGTTTAGTTTAATTTGAAATGTAAGAGTTTGTTCATATCTTTCCTCGTCTTTAGTCATTTTCGCCCGTAGAAGTCCGTCGTGTCTTTTGCGATCGAGAGATATAGGCTCCCTGTATCTTTTGCCCGCATCAAAATTCCAAAGCATCAAAAGAAAAGGATTATTTGGATCCTTATAAAGATTAGGAATGAAAACTTGTGAAAGTATATGAAGATAACATTGGTTATGCAAATGAGTAATTTAAAATAGATGCGGATGGTGGTGGTGGTGGTGAAGGTGGTGGTGGTGATGATGAAGATAACAACGACCAACCTAGAGCAGAGATTTATTCTAAATTTAAATAGGAGACTAAGCCAGAGACTAATGATGCACCCAAAGGCCAAGAGATAAAAGCAACTCTTACAAAATCTTGATCAAGTGATCTTTATAGCCAGCTCTAATCAGTTTGGTATTCGTTCCAAAAGCAAACACAAGTAGAACACAAACAATCAGAACGATTTACAATGAATTGAACAGTTAAAAATTGTGGAGCTATCATACTAAAACAAAATCTCATGAGCAGCAGCATATAAATTGTCAGTCATCCATAATCCACAAAAGGAAAAAGGAAAAATGTTACGAGACAAGTCTAACTTCGTGTCAGAACAAGTGCTGATATTGAGTTCACATTGTAACTGGTCACATGCTCCATCATAAGAATAGAATGTAAAATGTAGTTAAAAACCTACAAGCAGACGCTCTTCAACATGCTCAGCTAGCAGTTGTCTGGTTGAATGCAAAATTTCTGCCAGAGCTGCAGGAGTTGGTATATCACCTCTCCTAGAAGGATGATGAGATAAAGAGATATTGTCTCCACCCTCATTATGATGCACCGTAGAAGCTTCTCCGCTGCTGTTATGATCACCATCTGATGAAATGCAGGCATTTGAATCACATAATAAATTCCAATACACAAGCTGAACATTTGAAGAATTCAAGATGACTAGGCAACAAATATAACATAGATTTTAATACCATTAGAACCAGGTATGTCTCTCCAGAACACATTCTTCAAATGGATCAAATACTGTTGTAGAGTAGTTAAGGAATGAGGAATTGCCTGCAAAAAAAACAAAATGACATATAATTACAAGGAAAAAGGATGATAGGCCGTACAAGCATCAATTTCAATGCATGTTGGTCATGTAAAGCATTTCATGAATGCTCTCGTACATTCCTTATAGTGGAAAGAGATCAGCAGGTGACAATGGAACAATTCAATGCACAATTTGAATGAGAAATCCAGCTTACTGGCAAGTTCTGGGACCCCGAGGAAATAGCAGTGGGGAATTGGAAAGCAGCCGGTTGCCTGTCAGACGCAATTCTTTGAGAAGAAATATTTGGAAGATTTTGACTGGTTTGAGTAGTAATATGTGGTTGATTCTGACTGCTTGAAACTCCAGTATGACCAAATGATCTAGGAAGCCTTCCTGAATTTGCTTCCTACAAAGAAATTACCTTAAGATAGCTGCAGAAGATGCATGTACAGATCAAACATTCCAAAAACAAATCAAATTCTGGAAATACTTTTAAGCTTAATCTTAAATTACCTGAATATTAGTGCTTACATTACCACTTCCGTTAGTTGCCCCAAAAGAATTCAGGATATTAGTCATAATCTGCACATTAAATGTTCACATGTAATGAAAGTAGAAAAGCCAGTTCAGAGAAGCAAATAATTTATGGCTTCAAATCCTCACCCGATTAAGTAATGTAGGATCAAGATCAGCTTGATCTATGTTGACAGCTTCAAGAACAACAGTACGAGAAACTTGATTGGGATGATTTGGCATGCTATCTGGAGCATTATTAGCTGCAGACCCAAAGAAATAGTAAGTTTTTATATTCAAACAAAGTCAAATGACAAGAATAAAAACAAATCCTAATTTTGTTCATAAAATATAAAAAAGAAATTAATAATGACAATCACTGCGAGAATAAAACTTTTCTGAATGGCAAGATGGTAGAGTCCAAGGTTTAAAAAAGCAAAATGCATTTTGCCTTAGTGAGGTGAGGTATAAGCCTCGAAGTAGATCAAGGTGCAATCGTCAAAAAGAAAAAAATAAAATACTAGAAAACTTATAAATAACTCATAAAAATGACAAAAAATGAAATTAATCATGAACATAATGACATGCCTCAAAATAAATGTTATTATAATATAAAATTTTGGAACTAGATTCAAATTAAACGCATCTAGAGTAAAGAGCAGAAAATGGTACAAATTTCATGAAAAAATAATGCTAAAATGCACAAAAAAAAGTGAATACATATTAAATCTCCATACTTCTAGGAGATTCTCTCAAATCTCCAACTTTCTTATCACATGATGGTTGATTCTATAAAAATTAGGTTTTAATTATTAAATGACAACTTTCTTATCACATGAGCAGAATTTAAGCATGCTTTAGCCTAAATCTTGCCAAACAACAAAAAATGACAACTTTAAAACCTACAGAAAGTTAAACCCTATTCCTTCTTCAATAGATTTAAGCATGATTTAGCCTAAGCCCCGCCAAACAATATAAATGACAACTTTAAATCCTATAGAAACTTAAATCTCATTCCTTCTTTGTTAGATTTGAGCAGTAATTAAGCATGATTTAACCTAAATCTTGTCAGACAACTTATAATCCTACAGAAACTTAAATCATGTTCCTTCTATGCAAGATTTAAGAATGATTTAGCCTAAATTTGGCCAAACAACAAAAATGACAACTTTAAATTCTATAGAAACCTAAATCTCATTCATTCTTTGAGCCTGTTTGGGTGTTGGATTTACAAAGTGATGAGGACATCCGACCATGGAGAGTTTACTAGAGACGGGGTCGACAATCTACGACCACGATCGCACCACTTTAATTTTCAATTATTAGTTATATTTGATTTATTGTTGTTTATTTTTTGATTTTACCCCCACTTGAGGGAGTAGGTGCTTGTAACCCCAGGGGGCTCTTTTGTATTTTGTTTTATTATTGTATTTGGGGCTATTTATAGCCTCCTATTCTTGTGATGGGTAATGAAGATTATTTTGAAAAATTCCAGCAATTGTCTATTATGAGCTTTTGAGAGAGAGCTTTAGTGAGAACCCTAGGTGGGGGCAACGCAATACCCACCAACCGCAGTAAGCATCACGATTCGTGGTCGGCTTTCTCCGCCCCCCCCCCCTTTCCTCCTCTTTTGTTATGCTATCAAGTGCTATCTTCCTAAAATAGCACCTCTCAAGGATTTTAGTCCTCAAAGTTGTCCAGATTTTTCTGGACATTACTAGGCTGCTGCCCAGAAGATTTCAGCAAGGGTAATTTGTTGCCTGCTCTCCGGAAATCCACTTCTTGTTGCTCAAGAGTTTCCATCCCCTCCTAGTAATTGTCCACTCATGTATGGCTGATCCGGAGCTTGATCATGGGTTCATCTTCAATGATCAAGGATTCATCGAGATCTACAAATCTCCGCTCTTTGACCTAAACCTCGAAGTTGATCGCTCCGTTGAAGGATACGTGGAGCGAATTCTTTTCTCTCTTACTGTCGCCATTGATCAACAACAATCTCCCGTTCAGTGGTAAATATCTTCTGACTCTGACAAAGGTGAAATCTCCTCCTAACCTTGTATTTTCCTAGTCCCTTTCAATTGTGGCATCACTAAGGTTGTGTAACCTTCTCTGCAAGCCAAATTAATAAGAGTTAAGTGAGGGATTTCTTTTCATAGTGGCTAGTCTAAATGTTAACATTGAGATTCTCTTTGAAAACTTCCATGTATTGAAAAGCTTGATTTAAAGAGATTATTTTGTGCTCCTAAACAATTATCGTGTAATTTGACCTAATAAGCTACATCACCCTCTTATTATACTTGAACTCCGTTTAATTCGCTAAAAATAGAATAATTATTGTTGCTCTAGTCCAAGGTGTTTAATTTCAACATTGAATATTGACATACGCATTTCGTACTATATCATTTTGGTATTAAAGCATGGTTGCATTTAGGATCCTATTAGGACAACGTTTCTTATATGTTTAGCATCTAAATCGCATCCTGCACGCATTAAACTTATTATCATGTTAGCATATTAATCTCCTTCACATTTGCATAGTTTTGAGTCACCCTTAAACTTAGGATGCACACGGAACAAATTCACATGATCTTAGATCTATTGGTAGGTCAAATGAACACCATCAACCAACAACTCAAGGAAAACCAATCCGACTTAGCTGAGCTCCGCTGCCAAACGACGGAACGATTTGACACACTAGATCGAGTCAGGAATCATGCTACATCTTACACACCTTCTAGACCTCCTATGTACAGCGACAACACCTTACCGGATGAGGGATATCTTCGAGCCCCTTATCGAGTTCCCCAGTACGGTCATGACCTTAACCAAGATCCTAATATACCCTTGCTGAAAAACATAAAGGTCAACGCCCCAACCTTTGGCAAAACTCTCGATCCCCAACCCTTTCTGGACTGGATCAAGGGCATTGATAGTTTCTTTAAGTGGTACAACATTTTTGAAGCAAGGAAGGTTAGGTTCACTGAAATAAAACTCACGGGTAGAGCTAGCCAGTTTTGGGCCAACTTAGAAAGCCTTAGGGAATCTTGTAATAAATAACCCATCATTAATTGGCCTTCAATGAAGCACGAGCTCAAGCAGAAGTACTTACCTCCTTCGTACTTTCCTAGACTCCTAGATAGGTTAAATAGGTTAACACAGGGCAACAAATCGGTGAAAGAATACATTGCAGCTTTCAACGATTATCTAATTTCCTGCAAAGGGGAGACCTCTGCTACCCCCGCTCAAATTCTGTCAATGTTCCATAGCGGGTTGCGCGAGGACCTGCGTAACGAACTATTTGCCCGGAACATTACTTCTCTTGAAAATGCCTACAACCTAGTGTTAGACCTTGAGGAAACCTGTTCGCAATACTCTAGTGAACACCAAGACTCTAGACCTTCCTACCGACCCTCTAGTGGTTCGGCTCCTCATCACTCCACTACCCGGCCAACCCCTGGAAACACTACCCGACCATCTTCTGGTCCTCCCACACCCCATCCTAATTTTAAAAGTAAGCCTCCCACCCCATATACCCCTAGGTCTCACTCAAGGACCAAGTGCTTTCGATGCCAGGGGTATGGGCATATCTCCTCTTAGTGTTATATAAAGTCACTATTATTGAGGAGATCACTGAAGAAGAGCCTGAGCCCGACGCTGACCAGATTCAACAAGTTGAAGATGATGGTGAATTGTTTAAGGAGGATGACGACACTGTTGTCATCCACTGTATACAGAAAATAGACACATCTACCATCTGCGTGGTGAGATATGCACTGTCACAACCTGTTGCCACTGATGACTGGTGTAGGACTTCAATCTTTCACACCTACACCAAAATGAAAGATAAAAACTATAAAGTCATAGTGGATAGTGGCAGTTGCATCAATATTGTCCTCCAGTATGGTATCTAGACTTAATCTGTCTGTTGTTCCTCACCCTAACCCATATAAGGTAGCTTGGGTCAACTGCACTGCCTTAGAGGTGAAGGAACGAAGCCTCATACCAATCTCCTTTTGCTGACTATAAGGAGAATGTATGGTGTGATGTGTTGATAATGGATGTTGGACAAATCATCCTAGGGTGTCCCTAGCTCTTTGATAATGATGTTCACATCTATGGGCGTTCAAGCACCTGTGTGTTTGAACGTGCTGGCAAAAAGATCAAGCTTTTGTCATCGCAACCCAGGGTTAAGGATGATCCTAAACCCGATCCAATCAAGCCCAAGAAGGGGCTGAACCTTATGACTTCCAAGATCCTGGATTCTAATATTGTCCAAGGTGCACCAAAGTACGCCTTGGTGGCCGTGAGACTTCCTATGAGTCTAAAGAGCCTATTCCTCTGGAGGTTCAACCCACACTGAGGGACTTTGCTGATGACTTCCATGATGATCTCCCTGATCAATTACCTCTTCTTAGAGACATCCAACACGCTATAGATCTAGTCCCTGAAGCCTCACTTCCCAACCTGCCCCACTATCGCATGAACCCCACGGAACATGCTGAGTTTAAGAAGCAGGTGGATGACTTACTGCAGCGGGGCTACATCAAGGAAAGTCTTAGCCCTTATGTTGTGCCAGCCCTTCTTATACCAAAGAAGGATGGTACGTAGACTCTACGGGGTGTCAATTTCGGGTCACGGGTCAGGTTCAGGTCAAACCCGGAACTAACCCTGCATCATTCAGGTCAACCTGAACCCGACCCGACCCATTATCCACTGAGGCATCGATAGCTACGGGTTGGCTGCAACGGGTCGACGGCCGGCACACCTGCAGCCGGCAGCTGCGAACAGCGGGACGTGAAGCAGGCAGGCGTGTTAGCGACTAAGCGCTACTAGCAGGCGGGCAAGGCTCGGCGGGCAGGCATGCAATTCCGCGGTGGGCAAGCGGGCAGCTGCGAGGCGGACTTACCATAACAGTCGCGACTCGCGAAGAGAGACTGGAACATCGGGGGTCGTGACGCGTGACACGCAGAGTCATAGATGTGAGATTGTCATCGGGCGCGACATGGGCAACTTAATTTGGCCAGGCCCGGTCAGGGCGAGCAACGGGTCATTCCTGGTTATTACCGAGTTTTCAGGTCAACCCGAACCCTACTCGATTTTGCAAACGGGTTGAAAACCTTAACCCGAACCCGACCAGTTCGGGTCAACACGAACCTGAAATTTTCGGGTCTGGTTCAAGTCGAGTTTTCGGGTCGTGTCCAATATTGACACCCCTAACGTAAAGAATGTTAGTTGATAGTCGTGATATCAACAAAATCACAGTCAAATATCATTTTTTTATCCCAAGGTTAAGCGATATACTTGATATGATGACTGGAGCCACTCTTTTCTCCAAAATCGACCTTAAGAGTGGGTACCACCAGATCCGGATCCGACCCGGTGATGAGTGAAAAACTACCTTCAAAACCAAGGATGGTCTATATGAGTGGATAATCATGTCTTTCGGGTTAAGTGATGCCCCGAGTACTTTCATGAGGATCTTGACCCAAGTGTTGCGCCTTTACATGGGAAAGTTTGTTGTTGTCTACTTTGACGACATCCTTATTTATAGCCAATACGTGAGTTAGCACTTAGACCAATTAAGGCAAGTCTGTGAGGTCTTAAGGAGCAACTTTATACAAATCCTAAGAAGTGCACCTTCCTTGTTGATCGTGTAATCTTTATGGGATTTAATATGTCTGCCCAAGGGGTTTCTGCAGACCCCGAGAAGGGGAAAGACATTGTAGAATGGTCTGTTCCTCAAAAGTTCTGGGAAGTTCGCAGCTTCCACAGTTTAGCCACCTTCTATAGGAGATTCATCAAAAACTTTAGCACCATTGTGTCTCCTATCACTAACTATTTAAAGAAAGGTTAGTTTCCCTGGACCCCGGCTACCACTAGAGCCTTTGAGGATATTAAGAAGAGAATGGTGGAAGCCCCAATAATGAGACTTCCTGACTTCTTCAAGAACTTTGAAGTTACCTGTGATGCTTCGCGGGTCGAAATTAGAGGAGTCATGTCCAAGGAAGGTCACCCTATTGCCTACTTTAGTAAAAAGCTAAAGGACATCCAGCAGCGCTATTCCATGTATGAAAAAGAGTTCTATGTTGTGATCAAATCCCTTCGATATTGGTGACACTACTTGCTCCTGCAAGAGTTCGTCATCTTTTCGGATCACGAGGCTCTTCATTACATCAACTCCCATAAGAAGTTGAACGTATGTCACGGTCGATGGGTAGAATTATAATAGGAGTACACTTAGACCCTTAGGCACAACGTAGGAGTTGAAAATAAAGCTGTTGATGCCCTCAGTCGTCGTATGATGACTACCACTTAAATGAGGGCCGAAGTCGTCAGATTTGAGCGAGTTAAAGAAGATTACTTGGAATGTCCCGACTTCAAGAAGACTTATTCTCTTTTGTCCGTAGGCAGCACGCGCCTTGTGGATAATTTCCTCCTTGAAGATGGATATCTTTTCAAAACTCAAAAGCTTTGTATCCCTAGCACTTCCCTTCGAAAATTTCTCATTTGGGAACTCCACGTCGGAGGCCTTGTGGGACACTTCGGTCGTGATAAGACTATTGAAGTTGTAGAGTACAGCTTCTTCTGGCCTAGCCTGAAGGACGTGGGAAAAATGTTCAGTAGGTGCCACACGTGCCAACTAGCCAAACAACGTAAACAAAACACTGGCCTCTACACTCCTTTACCAGTTCCCAATTCTCCGTTGCAAGATGTCAGCATGGACTTTGTCCTTGGCTTGCCCAACATTTTTCGTAGGAATGACATCATCTATGTGGTAGTTGATCAATTCTCTAAAATGGCACATTTCCTACCCTGTTCTAAGACATCCGATGTCTCTCATATTGTCAAACTGTACTTCAATGAGGTCGTCAAATTACATGGGTTACCCAAGACCATTGTATCTGACATGAATGTTAAGTTCACAAGCAAACATAACTCAGATTAACATCTTAGTTATGTCTTGGAAATAATTTGGCATTCCAATAAGAGTGAGGCATCTCAAAGAAACAATAAATGGTATTTTTCAAAAGTGAACAACAAACTTCAATTTCAAATCCATGCTTCCTTTCCCTGCAATTGCCTTCGCACAACTAGGGCTTTATTACAATCCCCTATATATGTTGTAGTTCCCAATTGCTGACTACTAAAACGAATTCGTTCAAAGAAGCATCTTATTATATTTCAACCTAATAGTTATCTTATTATATCCTTAAAAAAAAAAAAATCATCTTTTAAATTTCATTATTTTGCTTTTGCTTATTATAATATCTTTCTTCTATTTCTTTTCTAATTTTTATTTTTGCTTCTATTTTAAGTTCTTTTTTGTTTCTATTCCTACTTCAAATTTTAAATTTTGTGTTTCTGGTTAAGTGTTCCAACATTAGAGAAAATCCCATCCCCCACTTACGGTATCAGAACGGAGTTCTTTTGCTGGTATTTTCTAAAACAATTACTAATAACTGTTGTTATTCTTTAAAATTTTACTTTATTTTGTTACATAGTCAGTAAGTTTGTTTGTTGTTTCATTAAAATCCTTCTTTTTAATGTTCATGAGTTTTCCTGAAAAACACTTTTAATATCTTGATGATTTAGAAATATCTGAAAAAGTCAAAAGTATTATTTATTTAGAAAAAGCCAAACATGCTTGTAATTTTAAATCTGAAAGTTTCCATCATCGATTACATAGCAATGAAGCTCATTTAAATTCTTTTACAGATCTATTTTAAAGTTCTTTGAAACTTTAGAATTTTATCCAAAAAAAAAAAGAATCTGCTTACTCTCTTTTTGGGTAGAATACCAGAGAAAATTTTGTTGATTAAAAATCTAAGTGATGAGATAACTTATTTAAAACCTTCTCAAGAAGATCTGTATAAGAAATTTCAGCTTCTTAAACTAATTGCCTTCTAGAAAAGATATCAATAGATTATCCTCTTTAATTGAAAAAAATAAACTCAGAGAACTTGAATTGCATCTCGAAAATTATTATTTCAATTGAAAGAGGAAATCAAAGATAATAAAAAACAATTTGAACAAGAAATTGTTCAATTAAAGCATTTAATACAGAAGATTAAAGAATTGCAAGTCAAGTGATCAATGAACTAAAATATAAGAATGCTATCTACAGTTATTTATTTTTCAGGTTATTCTCAAGAAAAAGGGCTAGAATTGTATATTGAAATAAAAGCACCATCTAAAAATGATAAAATTATTACAAAATAAAATAATACTATTTTAAGTAGTCTTCATTATCGTTGAGTTTGTTAGAAAAATAAGAAGAAAAGCTTTCTAATATTCCATCTACTTCTTATATAGTCTGAATTAGAAAATATTATAAAAAATATTATAGTTCTGTATATAGGCAAAACTGAAGAAACCAGAAAAACCAAAAAAAAAATAAATTTCTTAAATATACTGAAGGAATGACAAATGGTTAGATATAGAATATTTGATAGGCCAAGCAATTCAAGAGATAATTATAGATTAGAGGAATTGATCAGTATTGATAGAGATTTGTCTACCTTTTTCTAATGATCATCTTAATAGTCTAAATCTCTCTCGGTTATAGCCTCATGGATATTTTAGTTCGAGTACAGGTTTGTTTAGACATCATAGAGAAATTTCATTATATTTTCCTGATAATTCTGAAGTTAGAATAAACTTGATCACACTTGATGCTTCAAAAGAATTGAAAAAGAAACAAAAACATAAGTATATTCATATAGGGCTTGTATTACAGTATTTAGAATTAAAGGATTAGTTAGAAGACGAACTAGAGGTAAGACATTAATATTTTTGTTTGATTCTAGATTTAGTACTCCAAATGAAGCTATAATAGGAATTATTGAGGTAGATGTGAATAATAATATTGGTATTACTATTATAATTTATGATATTACTATGACAATTGACTATTTTGAGAAATATTTTAAAGTACTGGTACAAGGTAAAAGATACAACAATTTTTCAAAGAAATAATATTTGCAAATATATATATATATATATATATATAACACATAAATATATGATCATCATCATTAGTATTATCCCAATTATAAGGGTCAGCTTCCCACCGAAATATAACTGAAATAGTATAAAAGTCTAATGCAGTAATGGTTTACTCTAATAACAAATACGCTAGTACGACCAAATGAAGCACCTATTAAGTTCTATCCAGCAGACAACTAACACCATAAACCACTAGCATAAACCTTGATAAAGATAAGATGAGAAAAAAGAGGCACAATTTAGAAATGCAAGTCAAGTTTATCAAACAAGGAATCGTGTTAATGTATAAAGTAGTTTCCAAGGCACAGTCAATCAGGAAGAATACATAGACAACAATAAGCTTATTGAATAAGATAACATTGTATGTACTCCAAGTATGGCAAACCAGGATTACCGGATTGACCCTCTGTACCAATAAATGTTGCGGATTGATAAGGCTGCCTGACAACAAGATGCAATGTATGACCATCTTCAACATCTTGAAGCATATATATATTAAGGACAAGCATTCCATACGCAAATATCATAGGCTGCTAACAACTCACCAGCAACTTAAAACCCATTAAGTCCATTGTAACATAAATAAAACGGAATGAATTTAGACTCGAAAAAAGGATATCTTAGATTTTATAACAAAGAAAAGCATCATTTCACATTAATTGCAATGCAGCTTAAAATTTTCAATAAGTATATTTTCAAAGTATAATAAAATAAAGATCATAGCACAATTAAAATTTTTGAAGCAAGGATACGGTAAGCAGAAAGAAGCTGATCATCTTTCAAAACCTTTCCACGGCATATTAGGCGTTGTTGTTCGGATAGCACTCCAGTTACGGTAGCTATCTGTTCTTTGAGAGCTGGGACTGGAACCTGTTTAAAATAATAAGTGTTACTTCCATCAGATAACTTTTCCAGAAAATCATCAGCATTAGAAAATGGCTCAGAAAACTATTTCATGCCCAACAACTATCAAATAACGAATAACTATAGGCACCAGTTGGCATAATTCCTTCCACAAAATGTAATTATCTCTACCAGAAGTAGACCAGTTGGAATAACAAATCAAAGCTACATGCACTTGGTCATAGGGTTGGTAGGGCCATCCACCAATGTCTAGGATCAAGAGCTCAAAGCTCCACCAACTTCAAAGTTGCACTTGGGCCAAGAACGGCTAAACCTCCCTCTATACTAAGGATGGATTTAAATGCAAGGAGGAAATGAAAAAAAAAAGGTTGAAAAGCTTAAATCAATGGCCGTAGATGCAAAACCTAACTCATAAATTTTTTCAGATTTCATTTCATTTCCTCCACTTACCTTCAATCCAAAACAGGTATGAATAAATAGCCAAATCCTTTAATTGAAGACTAAACTTCTTTAAGTAAACAGTTAAATAGATACTGATGGAAACAAATATGCAGAATGAATTAATAGATAACACTAAACTTGTGGTGCATAAACAGTGTAACAATGAAACATAAACGGTGGCAGTGATGAATGATGATGAGCCAGAAAAAGCTATCGAAATCTAAAATATCAAAATAGAACCACAGATTGAAAGTCTATGAATCTGCCAAATGTATCAATCAGCAGGCAAGGAAGCTCAATCATAAAAGGAGGGACGTGACAATATCCAAAAGCATCATTAGGTTAGGAGAACCTCTTGATCAGTAATTGGATGGTTTCAATTGATAAACGAATATAAAGCACTATCACAACTTAAAAGACCCAGCTTTGATAAGCCAAGATAACATCAAAATAAAACGCTTACACATTTATTAACTCGTAAAGTATACGTCTGTGAATCCAAAGTTTTAATTTTTATCTCGACAGTTGTCTCGGACTCTTCAGTAACATCACTATTGCACATAGGCATTTTGGCAGCACCGCTTGTTCCCATTCTTGGCCGATGTTTAAAGAAGTATAAAGGGCACCACTCTGATAAGAATAAAGACAACAAATGCTCAAATCTAGATGAAAAACATATACCTGTTTGCAAATATACTCAGGCTTTATTAGGGATAAAATAATAACATGGAAACTAGACAAGATCATTAGGGGTAAAATAATAACATGGAGACTAGACAAGAATTACTAAAGATTGACTATTGAGGTAGAAAATTTATTCAGACTAATTCAGACTAAACATAAATAAGTGTAAGCACTATAAAATTCGTGCTCTAGGGGAAATAAAATGGCAATCAATGGATCATATTTGGTTTTCATCTCTAAAAAAATAGCAAAATATAATTAGGGTAATCAATTCAGATGGAGAGCAAGTGGCATTAAGAACTTGAACTCTCTAAAATTATTTGTTAACTATCCAAACCGGAAAGCAATGCTTTACTTCCTTTCATCTCGCTAATTTAGAGCATATAATATAGGACAATAAAACATTTTATGAGCAAATGTTGATCTATTATCTAACATGTTCAATTTCAATGTGAACTATAAAATCAATTTCCCTGCTTAAGCAAGAAAAAAGTAAGACCATTGGATTAAAATATATACTAAATAAATGAAGAACAGTATTGTGCACTTATAAAGCTAGCTACTTTTGGGATTTTAAATAAAATCTACAAAGGTATGTTAAGTAAAAGAAAGGAAGTGAACATACCATCCCTTGTAACTCAGAAAAGTTCAAAGCATAGAATTTAACCTTATGGCGAATTATTTATAGGAAGGAAGCGTTTTCCATTGAGAAATTCAAATTTTAAGATCTTTCAAGTCTCTTTGATGCTAGCCAATTCCATCAAGCAGTCTCAAGAGATCTGAATGCTTGATTGGGAGCCTTGTCAATTTCCCAAATAGAGAAATACTCATAAGAAATAATTCCAAAGTAGTTCTACATTATGCAACAAGGCCCTCCCAAAGGAGAAGCGTCATACTTTCATTTAGGACTCCAAGGTCCAATAAGTGAAATGAATAATTAGTGCTGAAATAGGGAGTCAGTATTTACCATTAAATAAATTGTCAGAAATAGAAATCTTTCTTTAAACTTAACTCTTAGAGATGAGTGGTTTTACTCTTAGAGACAGGATACGTAATCAGCATATACGTGAAAAGGTTAGAGTAGCTCCAATGGAAGATAAGATTAGATAGAGTCGCCTTATATGGTTTGGTCACATAAAACGGCGGCCTTCTAATGACCCGGTTAGGAAAGTAGATGTATTAGATTTGGCTTATGTTAAGAAAGGTATAGGTAGACCTAAAAAGACTTGGTTAGAAAATATTATAAATGACCTTTCTTTTTTAGATTGAAACGAGTATTTGACTCTTAAAAGGACACAAAGGAGAAAAACGATTCATGTAGCCGACCCCACATAGTGGGATAAAAGTCTAATTTTGTTTTTGTTGTTGTTGTTGTAAGTGGAAATCTTTCTTTAAAACAAGCATAGGGTTTCTAATTTCTTCATTTGAAATAAATCATATAGCAAAACGTACTAATTAGCAAAATTAATTGTTAAGGGTATGTTCAGATTAGATTTGTATGAAAAAGTGCAACTAGTATTACAAATAATTGTGGAATGACCACAAAGTCTTCAACTATATTATGGTTACAATGAATATCATCATTGAGTGCATCTCTTTGTATTGGCCATGAAAATTCTCACAATGAATGTTCAAAATGAGATGTCCTGATATCAGGATTTTACATATCACATAATCCTAATTGATTATACGCCGATTGAAAATAAGTGAGAAGATAGAGAAAATATTTAAAAACTTAATAGCTTAAAATTAGCAAAAAACTGAGTATATGATATGTGATTGGAGTATGTTTGATATTATAATTACAGTATTCAATATTATTACAAGATAAAGTAACATTTATGAATAAAAGGTTTAAAAATCTTAGATCTATTATTACAAAAAATGAGATATATAAAAAGAAAGAGACAGCTTAGTTAAATGGAGAATTTCTCATGACGATTATTCGATAAGAGAAGATTATAAAAATTTAATGGTAAATTATATTAAATTGCAATTAGGTTGGTGAAGTTTTATGGATTTGAGTGTTCGAAAGTTTAAAAAAATTTATTGATATCTAAGTAGAGCATGACCGAAATGAGACTGTTAAAATAGATATGTGGAAAGGCTAGGAATGAATATATCAAATAAACAATGGGAGTGGCATCTATTAAAGATAAGATAATTCAAAAAAAAGACTTAGAGGTTTGGGCAATTATAATAAATGATTAAAACTACATCCAATTGAATGAGAATATAAAGGTAGTGTTCAAGGATAAAGAAAGAATAAAAAGTAGACATGAAGTAATATGGATAGAAGATTCAAAACTATTTATGAAAAAATAGGCGTAACACATCAAGCAGTGCTCCATAGGAATAAATAGAAAAAGATGATTCATAAACCAAACTCCAAATAGTTATGATAAGACTAATGATGATAATAAATTGTCGCACCCCGAGATCAAACTTGAAAAATTTTTCTTTTTCTTTTTTCTCTTTTAATTTATTTATTTATTTCTTATTTCTCAATAATAGCCAGTAGTCATTTACAACCAAATCAATATAACATTCATAACTAATTAATTGTATAAAAGAAATATAAACAATGAAAAGCATAATTCAAATTTACTATGATCAATATTTATGTGCTACATCCAAAGTCCTAAACCCACGTGTGCAATAGCCACCACAACTTAAAATTGCGTAATTCGAGGTGCGCCTCACACAATTCATTCCCACAGCGCATCGAAGCGGATGCACATAACCGTTTTTGTGAGGCGTACGCTTCAAATCGGCTGAGGCGCGCTTCACCTCAATTCTGTGAGGATTTCGCATCTAAATAACAAAAAATAAAGTTATTTAAACCTAAACCAAATGTTGAGTAGTATATATACTCATTTCGTTCTAGTTCGACTTCGCCTCTATTCATCATCTTCTTTGCCTTCGACGACGTTCTGTGCTCGAGCAGAAGTCCGCCTTCTTCGACGGTGTTCCGTGCTTGAGTAGAAAGCAGCCTTCTTCAACGACGTTCCGTGCCCGAGCGGAAGTTAGCCTTCTTCGTCGACGATGTTCACTGTTGGATCAAAAGTCAAGAACATTCGACGACATTCTTCATGTTGGATTGTAAGTAACAACGACAATTTGCTCGCTACATAAGATTGTGTTTTTAGTAGCTCTTAGAGCATCTTTTTCTACTGGAGCCCACGTATTTCATCGGAAAGCTCTTGTTTTGCTACCTGATTTTTATTTTTGTTTACACTTTTATTTACAATGATTATTATCTTGTCTTCTTGTGTTTTGATCTCTATTTGCTCCTATTTTACACCTAGCATGTCTTTAAAATGAGTTTATATATACATGCAGCCCATTTGAAAGATATGGAAGTATTAGTATAAACGTGTTTTAAGTCAGGATTTCGACAACAATTTTCTAATGACTTGACGTACCATCTGGAATTTCATATTGTGTAAACTCTTTTATTTAGGTCACAATCATCAATTTGATTCTCATTAGTTCACAGTTTGTTTGGTAAACTAGTTCAAAATATAATAAAAATTTATAAATTATTTAGTTTTAAAGAGATTATCTTTTATAAAATTATTTCAGGATTTATTTTGTAAAATAAAAACAGACTTTACATTATAGTAAATGTTGTTGAGTGCATGAGCAAATGAAATAGAAACTAAAATGATTATTTTTAATCCTTTATTTTTTTAATATGCTGAACATAAATAATTATGCTCAATAAAAACTATGAAAAAGTGATAAAAGGTTGTGTGACTAGGATGAAGGAGCATATATCTGGATCACACAAGAATGTTGCACCATATGCCAAAGTGTCTGATATAGTTAGGGACATGCATGAATAAATTTGTAATGTCGAAGCACCTAACACGGAGGCTATTTGAAAATAGTGTTGATGTGGGCTCCTACTATGCGAGCGAACAGGATTCATCTTCTTTATTGCAACCCATGTCCAGCAGGGGTGCAAGGGGTCCTATGAATCATTATATATTGAACATATCATAGGATAAATAAGAATACAAGCCTTCTATTGAACGAAAGATAACCGCAAAGAATGCTAGGGATGCACGAATCCGAGTATGTATGGATATAAGAAAATTCTTTATGATAATGCTAACCCATTTAATGTTACAATATCACCTTCTTGCCCCAACATGATTCATTTAATAGGAGCTTACGAGAGTTCAAACCTACATCCATGTATGATCTAAGGACATGAATTCTGAAGGAGTTGACTACTACTGAGAAAAGTATAGGGAAATTAACAGGACTTGGGCCCAAATAGTTATTACAATTATGTCTGATGGATAGTCTGATGTGAAGAACAAAAGTTTAATAAAAATATTGATCAACAACCTATATGAAACTGTATTTTTGAAATCAGTTGAGACATCTGATCAGGTGAAAGATGTTGAGTTAATCTTTGGATTACTAGACAATGTTATTGAGGAGATTGGAGAGCACTTGGTTGCCCAAGTTATAACAAATAACATCAGTGCTTATAGGGCTGCAAGGACAAAACTTATGAATAAGAGGAAATATTAATATAGGACTCAATGTGCCGTACATTGCATTGATGTAATACTTAGAAGCTTGGGGAGCTGTCACAGAAGAATGCACTAACAAAAACAAATAAGATAAATAAATTTATGTATAATCATTCTTAAGTTTTAACACTTATGTGAATATTTTCAAAGAAATAATTATTTAGGCATGCAGCAACAAGATTTGACACTGCATATTTGACTCTGTAGAGTATGTTAAATGATAGGCAACCTTCGGAGTCTATGTTTACCTCTACAAATTGATTGAGCTATACTTGGGCAAAAAAATTTGAGGGGAAAAAAGGTTTGAAAAATTATTCTAAATGATAAATTTTGGCAAAGTGACATGGTATGAGATCACAACCATTAGACCATTAGTGTAAGTTCTTAATATGATGGATGCTAAAAAGAAGCCTGCTATTGACTTTATATATAATGTTATTGATGAAGCAAAAATAATGATTGCCCACAACTTAGAAGAAGAGGAAAGCTACAGAAAAATTTGGAGCATGGTTTAAAATTGCGCAATATGAGGCTCGTCTTGAGGCCCGCTTTTGCGCAATTCCAGTAAAAAACGCCTCGATGTTTATGCCTCGAGTTTTTTTTATGAGGCTTGCGCCTCAACTTGGTTGAGGCCCGCCTCGCCTCACTGGCATGAGGCTTACGCCTCACGCTATATATATTCAAACTTACATAAATCTTGAAGTAAATGCCCGACATTGGACTCTATAGGAGAGGAGGAAGGGGAGAGAGCAGTTCATCATAATGATGATTCAAATGAATAACCCCTTAGTAATGATACTGCTGATGACTTATGAGTTCTTATGTGATATGTCATTGCTATTTATTTTTGAAAATTTGAATTATATGTTAATGAAAAGAATACTGGGATTTGGGAAAGATAGAATTTTGAGTTGAACTATATTTCATGTTATCTTATTATTGGGATATTTTGATTTAACTTCATATCTTATGTTTTTTTATGTTTTATATTATTCACTCATTAGTATATAAAAAATTTATCATTTTATGTTTACACAATCTTTTGATTTTGAGGCTTACGCCTCGCTCACGAATGAAAAATGCCTCAATACCCGAATACGCAATTTTAAACATTGATTTGGAGTATTATTGATGATAGGTGGGAACTACAACTTCATTGGTATTTGTATGCAATAGGTTATTATCACCCTCAATATCAATATGCAGAGAATAAATCTACAAATCCTAAGTTAAAATTAGAATTATATCATTGCATGGATAGACTCATATCAGATTCAACTAAAAGATCAAATGTTGGTATGCAATTGATACCATTTCAGAATATAAGACTTTTTTGGATTACAACAAGCAAAAGATACTATTTATAAACAATCTCCAGTAATTTTAATTGTTATTTTACCGAATTATATACTCATTTATTTAAAAATCATTCCATGAGTACTAACTACACTCATTTATATAAATCTTAGTTGAATTATGGATTCAATTTGGTGATGACACTCCAGAATTGCAGTGTTTTGTTGTGAAGGATTTGAGGTTAGCATGCTCTTTACCAGGATGTGAACGTAACTAGAACACAACCAAGTATATACAAAGAAGAGAAATCATCTGACAATTTTAAGGATGAATTCCTTAGTATATATTATATACAATAAGAGACTGGAAGACAAGAACTTGAAGAAGAAAGGATTGAAGGATGACAAATATTATTTGATTTGTGAGGATATGCCATCGGATAACTAGTGGTTTGTAGAAGATGAAGTGAAGGTTACGCCATCTAAATTGCAAGAGGAAGATATAAATGTTGATTTCTTCAATAGTGATAGAAATAAAGCATTAACATCTACCACGTGGAAAGTACAAAAGGACAAAACCAAAAAAGTTAAATAAAAAAATGTACTGCTTAGAGCTTATTAATCTTAAAGTATTACTCATCTTTATATTGATTAAAAATATTTCGAGAAGAGGATGATAACTAATATAGAGGAGGAAGAAGCAAAATGGGAGGCACTAAACTCCACAGGTGATAAGGCAGGGGAGAAAGCAATTTATTATGATGATGATTCAAATGAAAAGCCCCCCAGTGATGATAGTGCTAATGACCTCTGATTTGCTATGCCATTAGGCCCATTACTATTTCTTTTTTTAATTAAATGTTAATGAACAAGATAATGGAAAAGATAGAATTTTGAGTTGACCTACATTTTATGTTGTTTTATTATAGTGATGTTTGAATTTCAATTCAATTTTATACAATTTATTACTTGCCATTTTATATCTTGTGCATTATTTGTGTTTCATATATATGACAATTTATTTCTCATGTTCACTTTTAATATATTATTTAATTATTACATAAAAAATACTAATTTTGAATTTACGCGATTTTCTATTTTTTATGCTCACGCCACAAAATGCCTTGAGGATTACGCATCGCCTCACAAACAAAAAATGCTTCAAAACCCAATTACGCAATGTTAAACATTAATAGCCATATTGGTTGTAAAAGAATATACATAAACCAGATGAACTGAAGGAAAAATAAAACTAGAAATGTAGAAAAAAAATTATACATGTTGTAGCCTCAAGCTGCAACTCGTTACCTTTATAAGAAATCATTTAAACCACATAATAAGAATAAAAGCCCAGCAATTAACTAAAATCAATGCAAGGAAAAAAAAAAGAATTAGTATGTTATAAATCATGTAAGAAAATATATGAATCAATATATACTATCGATACTGGTCACCTATATCAATCAATCAATTATTATATCTTTATTATTCAATCAGTTTCATTAGTATATCAATTATGTAGTTAACAAAAATGTCAGTATGCGTATTCAATAACAGTAAGCAATAATAGCAATCAGTTTCTATACAGTATCAATAACAATAGTTAATATTAATTAGCAATCAGTATCAGCTAGCAATAATCAGTAATTAGAATCAAGTATAATTCGTATCAATGATCAATAATCAATATTCTATCATATATTCAAGGGTACATTGCTCCTGCACATATGACTCACAATAAGTCGTCCCTTTTGACTCTCAATCAATATACTCTGTATAACTCCCCTTAAATTATGTAAATCAGTTGTCCTGACTCCTTATCTCTCAATCAGTCTCCAACTCCTTATGACTCTCATTTGTGAAATAGTGAATCTTAAGGTTATCATGTGAGGTTATTATATCACATATATATGATATCAATTGGTATATAATTTTCTATAAGAGCAGCATTAGTACAATACACCCTTTCTATCACATATAAGTATCACATTTCAGTATTACATTTCAATTCATATCAATATTATCAATCATTGCAGCATATATATTTCAGTATTATCACAACAAATCACCATACATCACTTTCAACCCATTTTCAGTATACTTTTTTCCTACTCATTTTATCCAAAAATTCTTATACACATATTTAACTGGCAAAAATATAATGAAATCATATCAAATTATTCAAAATAATCAAATCTATAACAGATCAAAAGCTAAATGGAGAAAGCTTACAAAATTAAGAGATAATGCGTTTTGGGTAGATTTAGAAGAGATATAATCTGTAGAAATCAAAATCATCGAAAACATATGTGAGTGGATAGTTACTACAAATAGAATAATTTTCATACAAAAGCGACAAACAAAATTGACCCAAAGACCTTTCTCTCCTTCTCTTCCTCTTTCTCTCATTCTCCTTTGATTTCTTCCGAGGAAAGTAGCATTAAAGTGAGGGATGAGGGGAAATGGACGGGATACTTACATTAAAATCTATATAAAAATAATGTTAGTGGCCTCACAACGCTTATACCAAGCGCAGCACTGCATGTCAAATCAGAATTACTATAGAACAGAGACTCAAACGCCGCAGTGGCATTTTCTGACGCCACTATGCTCTCAAACTTAGCGCAGCAACGCTTACAAGCACAACACTAAAGCGCTCTAATTCAAATAGAAATTCATTTTTTTACACTTTTCATATTTTTGGGTTATCACATAAATATAAAGATGTTCCCTTAAATCCTATTATAAAAGCCTAAATCTCTGAGTTTGATGAATGGCACAAGTTTATTCTATGTAGGATTGAACAATAAAATACTCAATAACTCTTTCTTCTTCTTTTTCCTCACAAGGAACTTTCTAAATATTAGCCAAATGCTTCCAGATGCAAACACCTTTTCACAAAGCTCCTCATTTCACAATTATTTATGTTGTCACCTGTGCACATAATCAGCTAGTCTAAATCCAAAACTATTACATGGATTATATTATGAAGTACAGTTTCTAAGGAAAAAAGTAAGAAGGAACGAAAAAGAGCAAAGAGAACCATGAAGTTGAAGGAATAATGTCAATCTTCTGGTAGAAGTAATAATTCACAGCCATACCATTGAGTAACATCAAAACCATTTGCTAGAAAAGAGCTCCGCTAGTATTCTAATCACTAATGCATAACGCATTAGCCTCGCTATAAACAGAAAAAAAGAGGCATTTTAACTTGAACAATTAAAAACATATCGTAGATAATACCCTCGCTGCCAATCAAGCAAGAAAAATACCTTTTTTTTAGCTTTTAAATAACTACATGAGACCAGAAGGCACCTAAAGTTGTCCGAACACCGTCTGGTGATCAGTGAAGAATCATCCAACAAAATTTTATCGACCACAAATTTCCAAATTATCAACTCGGCGCCAATAATTCATCACGACAGCCTTCCATGAAAGGAAAAAAATAAGCCCTCAAAGATTCAAAATACAGAACTTTTTACATAATCAATGAAGTCGTTTTATATGTTTACATATGTCAACCAGCTGCTCACGCAACAGAAAAAAAAAAACCCTAATCCAAGCAACCACTTCCACGCCAGCGAGAAAAATCAAGCAAATCTATGAAAAATAAAAAAACAATGAAAAACTATTCCTATAACCAATAAAATAATCCCGATATGAAGCTGGAAAAGATCTTAAATTTTAACCAAAAATCAAGAAGAAAACCCCCAATCACTTGAACGAATGAGTTGCAGAAAACGAAAAATAATACGAACGAACAGAAACAATTAACAACCCAACCTCCAAAAGCAACAGATCGGAGACTGTAAAAGGAAGATCTTTCCGATAAGCTGCTGCTTTCGTTCCCACCCTGCAATCCTCGAAGCCCCTGGTCCGTCTCTCCCTTTCCCTCTTAAGTCTACTACAGCCAGCCACCGCCTGTCATCTTCATTCGATGTTTTTATGAAATATTATATATTTTCCCCGAAAAAATCAGTGATTGGCCAAAAAAATAAAAGAAATTTTAAAATGATGGGAAATGGCCAAAGCCGGTGGTGACAGAACGTTTGGTTGGATATGGGAGGCCCGTGTTCGGTCGAACCGATCCAGATGTGGTGTGCCATGGATTTTGGTAGTGTGCTGCGTACATCCACTGATCGGTACATGTGGCCATTTGACGATTTCCAAAAATGAAAATTTTTCAAATTTGGCCCCATAATTAGGCCAGCAATTCTCAGTCATCTTAATGCCTTTTACATAATATCTTAATTGCACATGCAAATGTATGTAGATTAAAAATTGTAGATGTTAATAAATAATTACTATAAATTTGATCTCATATTTTATAATTTATTATTTATTATTCTAAACAATAATAAAATGTTGCAAGTACTATACATCCTTATATAAGTTGAGCTCACCACAAAGAACTCGCCGGATAAATTAAGTAAGATATTTATTAAAATTTGATTTTTAAACTAATCATAATGTATGATCTATTTTGTATTGTACGAAATTTTGAAATCCTACTTAAATTAATTCTCATAATTAGCCAATCAAATCATGATTTAATTAATAATAGCATATCATACTATAAGATATTAATCGTACTGTATAATTTACAAAGATGAAATTTGGTTGTCCCAAAAATCGTACCAAACAAAATCATGATTTTTAAACTAATCGTACTGTATGATATTCATAGGATAATCGTACCAATCGAATCACTATAAAATTCTAGTGTTCTCTTTTTTATTATTACTTTCTGCATTTTACTTTTATTTAATTTATTTTTATGATCATTGCTTTGTTGAAAATATGTAGTTGTTGTTAGATTGAGTTGATTCAATTATTCTCGCCATTGATATAATTGTTATTAAGTTTATTAGCTTATGTATAGGGTGATCAAGTTCTTCATTTTAAGTTTTGAAAAATCACAAAAAAAAATTAGTATTCCTGTTTGGAATTTTTTAAATAACCAATTCAATCCCCCTCCCCCTCTTAGTGCCCCTCGGCCTAGTTCATTGAGGTCTCACAACCTCCTTGAACTTTCAAATGGTATTAGAGAGGGTTTCAAAAATAAGGTTTTAGAAAACTTTTGAAAAAAAAAAAATCAATGGCTCATTTTAATTATTGTAACACTACATAGGGTTATTCAATAACCCGTCCACATTTATTTAATGATATACATTTTGATTTCTAGAAAATTCATATGTCTACCTTTTTGCAATATATAGATTATCGCATATGAATGTTAGTCCAAGAATGATATTCTGCACCTTTTTGTCTTGTGAATGGCATCAAAATTGAACTATTATTTAATAAATAGAGTAACGATGATAAGGATTTAGCCTAATTGAATGCAAAATATTTAAAATGTTTCCTATTTGCATTGAAATCTGAAGATTATATGTTTGTATCCACTTAGTGGTATTTGGGATAAACTATGTATACCTATGAAGTAATTAGTGAAGTAAAACAGTCTAAGCTAAATATCCTACTTTATGACTATGAACTATTTTGTATTAAGACTCGCTCGATCAAGGAGAAGGGTAAAGAGATGCCAAAATTCAAGAGGGGCAAGCAAAAGATACAAAATGCTTTTTGGACCGACTCCACCTCGGAATCCTCAGAATAGAAGCAAGGGAGGAGGTGTTGGTGGAATTTTTGAAAAGTAGTTTTTTGAAAGCTTAATCTTATTTGGAAATTTTGATTTTTAAATTTATAGTCTCGAAATCAAATGCCATATTATAAATAATATATTGCCTCTAAAAGGCAAAGATATCGTTCGTTAATGGGTTGAGATAACAAAACTAAAAATTTCATCTTGATTGTAGTAATTGAATTCATGGAAGAATTACATATGACCCCGACGAGTCAAAATTAGATTCTATCAATATTCAACCACTATAGTCTTGATGAAAGATCATTAATTTCTTATTTTAAGTCATAATGGTAAATGATATATCTCTTCAAAGAAAAAAACTATCACTTACTATCGATTGATGGAATATGATGCTAATGATCGTTGTCGACTCAATTTTCCAAAAGAAGACTAATTTTGAATTTAGAAAATTGATTTTGAAAAGGTGGAAGTGGATTTTAAATCTTCTACTAGCACAAGTCCTCGTAGTTAATTATATTGTAGGAAACTGGAGTCTCCTACAAAAACTCTAAATTAAAATAATGATAAATTTTTATTTGGAAACTTTCTATGAGTGATGTCAAAGGAGGTGAAACTAGAATTTCAAAGAGAGTTATTGCAAGATTGGGCTCTTATTTTTGAAGTCAAATAAAGAAGAGTAAGAGTAACTTTGGGATTTTGAAAATAATTCAAAAGTGTCCCAACCTAGGTTAAGTGTTAGGCTTTAAATTTTAGACTTAGAGAATCTTTAATTTGAGTTGAGCATTTTGTTAGAAATTTGATATTATATTTTTGGAGGTTGGGGTTTTATGATTCAAAATATGTCATGGATCCTAAATCTAAATTGGGCACTAGATGACGATGGCCTGCTTAGACTTATACTGGCTTAGATTAGGGAGCCAGCTAACCATCTAGGCAGTTTTAAATTCATGAGTCTGATCATTTTATAAAAGAGTGGAAGGGATATTTTTATTAAGTTTTTGAGAGTTGGGACCAACATCTAGAGCTTGTCCTAATTGGTCCCTTGACTTATGTGAGGTGAAAATACTAATGAGAGATGCAATTAAAATTTTAGTCTCATTTTTTAAATTTATTACTAATACAATGCATGCCAACTAACTCAATAAATGCTTAAAATTAGAATGAAACAATTTTAAAAGGCTTAAAAATTGTATCCTAGAGATTTCATAGATTCTTCTTGACTGATCCGCACCCCCATAGGCTAGGTGGTCTGCCAAAACTCACAAGTGGGAAAGTGTCTAACAAAAGGAATAGAAGAAAGCTTCAAAAATGCTTATGTGAACTCCTAGTGATCTCAGGCTTACTTATTAGATCGTCGGAGTTTCTATGTTATCTAAAATTTTATTTTAATTTTAGTAGATAAATTTTTTTCATATCCTCACGAGCCTCCGTGTATTCAGGCTAAAATAAAATTTACAAACAGTGCCAAAAAAACTAGAAAAAGCAGTCAAGAACGTGTAAGTAAAGTAAATCAAACATTAATAAATATAATTAACTCCTCAAATTAATGTTCTTAAGCAAATGTCCCATTTAATACAACCCAGAATTACATAAATTAAAAGTGGCACTACTAATAATAAACCCACATTCTAATCCTAGGACAGACGTAAGTAGACTATAAGTGGAATACTATTCTATCTTCAGCTCCTCAGTCTTCTCTTCTTCGAACTCCTTGGACTCGTCGTACCTAGGTACCCAAATGGGAAAGAAAACTCTACCCTCGAGAGGGAAGTTATTCTTCCCACTTTGGATACTGGACTGATCCAAAATTGAGCTTTCAAATGGAAAATGACTATCCCCGTAAGGGCTATCCTTTCCTCTTTGGAATTTAATTTTGGGTCTAAGTATCCCAAACTCAAAGATTCTTTCACAACTCTTAGCTTTGAATGAATTACATTAATATAAAAATGAAAATTTTAAACTCTTCTATTATAATGAAATTAAAATTTCTCAAACCAACCACACATGGTCGTGCTCTTATTTATTTGGGGGCTTAGTAAGCTGCAACACATATAACATTTCTAATAATAATTACTTTTTAGCCCCCTTTTATTATCATGCACGAGCATGTCCACCTAAAAAAACTATATGAGAAAATAGAACGATCCTAACCTAAGAGTAAATTATCTCCCATCGCATCGTTAATCCACAGACTATATTAAAAGCAAATAAAAATTTACATCAAACATTTCAATCACAATATGAAATGAAATCTCAAAAAACTTAGCGCACAATAACAAATTAAAATACCAGCCTACTTATACTAGAGTTGGTTGTCCTAGTAAACAATCTAAAGTGCGTGTATAATGTAGTGTGGCTGGGGTAGATCCTAAAATGGGTTGTTTGTTGAGATTATATACTTTTAAGTTTTTGAAAAATTAAAGTGGGGTTTATATTTGAGTTTAAATATTAATGTGTTAAAGCTTTGTTAATGGTATATTTTAATTATTAAATGATTAATACCTTTGTTACTTATCGAGACCATAAAATTTATTACACCTTCCTTGGGGTTAAGTTAATAGCCTCGTAGGCATGAGTTACCTAGTAGTAATTATGGTTGATTAAGTTAATTTAGTTGGTTAGAAATCAAGGGTTAATTAATTTTAATTAATTTAATTAATTATTAATTTTAAAAATTAAATTAGTTTTATATTTTCCATCAACTAGTTCGTGGCATTGTGCCACCAGGCTTGAGAAATTAGGCCTTCATAGGACACCTAGCCTTGTAGTCCGAAGTAGTCCATCCTAAAAACCTTGTTGATGTAGTTGGATTTGGGATTGCAGTTTGGTTAAATAATTAAGAGTCATTTAAATTTAAGATTTTATACTCCATTGAATTCATTCATGGCATTGTGTCGCTAGGCTCGAGGAAGCAGACCTCTTTAAAATGCGTTGCCCCATAGCCCAAAGTAATCCATCCTAAAAACTTCATCTTTAGAGTGGTTATTGTATATTAAAATGTTGGTTAAATAATTTTATTAATCAAATTGAAGTTTTCTAGAATTTTAATTAATTATTGTATTTTTTGAATTATTAAAATTATTTTAACGCATTAATTTAGGGTTTAAAAGTTGACTTTTTAAATTGAAGTTAATTTTGATAGTTTTATATTTTTCATAAATATTAAACCTTATAATGATTAGTTAGATTATTATTTTGCTTAATTTGGAGTTTTCTTTGAAAAATTATGATTTTCCAAAGTTTGATCCTTAAATTTGAACTACGGTTGACTTGAAAATTGACTTTTTGATTTTGACTTGATTTTGGAAGTTTTACATTTTAAGAATTTTTTTAAATTAATAATTAATTGAATAAATTAAAATTAATTAAGTCAAAATTAAGTCACGAGGCTTGAGTAATTAGGCCTCCATAGGTCATGTAGCATTGTAGTACGAAATAGTCCATCATAAAAACCTTGTTGATGTAGTTGGATTAGGGATTTCAGTTTAGTTAAATAATTATGAGTCATTTAAATTTAATATTTTATATTCTGTTGAATTCATTCATAACATTATGTCGCTAGGCTCGAGGAATCAGGCCTCTTTAAAACGCGTTGCTCCTTAGCCCTAAGTAGTCCATCCTAAAAACTTCATCTCTAGAGTGGTTATTATGTATTCAAATGTCGGTTAAATGATTTTATTAATCAAATTGAAGTTTTCTAGAATTTTAATTAATTATTGTATTTTTTAGAATTATTTTAACGCATTAATTTAGGGTTCAAAAGTTAACTTTTTAAATTGAAGTTAATTTTGATAGTTTTAGATTTTTATAAATATTATACCTTATGATGATTATTAGATTGTTAGTTTGCTTAATTTGGAGGTTTTGTTTTTGAAATGTTATGATTTTCCAAAATTTGATCCTTAAATATGAACTACATTTGACCTAAAAATTTGACTCTTTGATTTTGACTTGATTTTGGAAGTTTGACATTTTAAGAAAATATTAGATTTTAACTAAAGTTGAATGGCTTTGAGTTTGATTAAATTGAATTTTTCTCGAATTAATTATGATTTTTCAATGTTTGAGTATTTTTGGAAATTTTAAAATTTCCTTAGTTAAGAGGTTTTTTCTTATTTTGATTCAAATCAGCCCTAAATCTCTTGGAATTATCCCCAAAGGTCAAAGATGACCTAAGGGGATGTTTCCAAGTATTTAGGATTTTTTAAAAATTTTTAAATATTTTTAATTAATTCTTAAAAATTGAATTAAAGTTAAATTAGGGGCATATGGCTTTTATTATTTCTGGGTTAATGGTTTAATTTTAAGCATTTTGATATTTTTCTTTTTAATTTTTAGATTTTATTTGTATTTATTATGAATTTTTGAAATTATATGCCTAATTAAGGGTTAACTTAGGATTAAGTAGATTCTAGGCTTAATAATTTCTAAATTCAGCAAGTTTCTAACCTAGGATAGATAGTGTCACTATGTTCAAATGTTATGAGTCATACTCCTATTGAATACCTATCCAAACTTCTATGACTTCCCCAAAGTGACTAAAACCATATACTTAATTTTTTGTCTTAGATGTCACTAAGTTAGGTGGGCTCAAATCAAAAGTTTCAAATCCTTAACCCATACAAATATGTATATATAATCACACTCAATTCAAAAATCTAGGAGAGCCTAAATTAAGTGTGAGTGTGTGCATCCTACACATGTAATAATTTATGGCAATTAACATGAACAACATTTTGATTAATGAATAACTGTAACACAACTATCCACTAATCCTTCCCCATGATTTTCATTCACATAAGCTTAAGCTATGTTTAAAGTTCCAAGCTCACTCAAAGCTCTCAAATTTAATATACATATAATTTTAAAATTAATTTTGTATTTGAAAATAGCTTAATTTTTGAGTTTTTAGAGAAGTTCACATATTATTAAAAATAATTCTAAAATCATTTTTGAAAATAATTTAATGACATGAAAATATTTTAAAATAATTCTTAGATTTTCAAAAGCATAAAAAATAAATATTTAAAAATATTTAAAATTGTATTAATTAAATATTAATAAAATTTTAGTTTAATTTAAATTTTATTTAAGGTATTAAAATTATTTAAGCTATTAAAATTATTTAAGTATTTTAAATTAAATTAAATTTAAATATAAAAAAATCTTAAATGTTCATGTGAAAAGTAAAATAAAATAGAAATAAAAAGTTATTTAACACTAAGTGTTTTGCCTATGATTAACATTTTTAAGGGATTTTATCATCCGATTTGGGAGATTTTTGATGCTCTGAATTTATAATCTATCCATGTATATGTTTGTAGAAGACTCCTTGAGCTCACGACACCTAGATCGAATGTTACAACTCCTTGGATGGATAGTACTTGGGGGGGAAGGAGATGTCCGGAGCTTAAATGGAAGCTTGGATGGCTCTGGGAGGCTCAAGGATGTGAGAGAGTGAGGGAGTTAAAATAAGGTTCTTTTTGGATCCTTAAGGGGCAACTTGGTCAATCAAGGTTAACATGGTCAACCACGTTGACCTAGGGTCTGAGTTTGGACCCAACAAATTTGGTTTTATATTTTGGAGATTAGTGGAGATGGTCCTAAGGACTAGGGAGGTCATTAGGTTCAAAATGACCTATTGGTCCCATAAGGGGTGTTTTAGTCAACCTTGGTTGACATGGTCAACCAGGTCAAACCAAAATTTGAGTTTGGATCCAATGGATCCCAAATGATATTTGAAATTCATTGGAAGAGGTTTTAAGGGTTGAAGGGATTGAATCTAGTTGAGTTCTAGTCAAAAGTCCAAAATTTCTCTTAAATGACATTTTGGTCATTTTGATTTTTAGTCAACCTTGGGTACTAGGTCCAAAAAAATGTAGGTTACTGATCAACAAGTCATAATAGAGATGATGGAAGTGCTCATAAGGTTTGTAGATGGTTCCAAAGTCAAATTCCATAGGCTGATTAGTCAAATGGCATATATCGTAAATATTTGAAGGTTTTGCAGCCTTTGGGGTTCAATTCAATTTCTAGGGCTAGAAGAGTCAAATTGAGCTCAAATTTGGAGGGTTGATCCTAGAGACATGCCTAGTCAATATGAAATTGATAGATCATGAATCAAAGGTATTTGATTGGGTTTTTAGGTGATAGAAGATTTGCCCATAAAGGGTTTCAGGACTTGGGCTTTTGGCCTCAGGTTTCAGATTGAAAACCCAAGTTTGAGCTAGATTTTGGGTTTGGATTGATTGAGTTTTGTAATTTTCAAATCAATTACATTTAGATGAATGGTTAGGATTTATTACACAAGATGAAGGTTTGATTTAAAAAATATACAAGACTGATTGTAAGCAAGATAGGAGGCTAGGGTGGGAATTAGATTGAAGGCTGGATTGAGCTTTGATTGGGGTCTCTATGAATAACAAGTGGATGATTGTAAACTATAGAATCAGTAGGCAGGAGTTTAGACAAGCCCTAATGATCTCATATAGAAATGAGGTCAATAGGAGGTAACATACTTGTGTCTTATGGCTAATGATAATCTTGATCAATCATATTAAGATGAGGTATGTCAACTTTCCTAAGATGAATTATTCATTATTTCTGAAAATATTCATGATTAATATAGGAAGCTGAAAAAGATGCTTGCTCGTATTAATATTAAGTTTTATACTTTGTAAAAAAGAGTATGCTAGTTTAATTACTGAGCATTTTAATTTAGATAATGATCACATGATCTTGCTTTGATGAATATGATGCCTTGAAAAAGAAGCATATCGACTTAACTAATGTACAAAAATACTTGAAAACATCGCACCTTAAACAAAAAAAAGGCATACAAAGTATTAGAAGCGTCTAAATTAGAAATAGATGGTAGGGAACATGCATTAAAAATTGAAATGTCTATTTTTGAAAGTACAAATAAATTTTTGGAAGCAAAACAAACTGCACTTGAGAATAATAAACCACCACCTACCTTAGAATAATTTCATAAGCCCTTAACACAGCATGTATCGCATAAACTTAGGAGAAGGAACCATGACCAATATAGGTTAGTAAATCTATTTGAGGTGTTAGGTGTTACTCTTGTTGCATGTTAGGTCACATAACTCACACTTACACAATCCACCGTAGGACACATCTAGTGTGGATGCCTAAATTGCATTCATCACATCATATCATGCATTCTTCTCATTCATTAAAGAATGAACAAGAACCCAAACTCATTTGGATTCCTAAATCTAACCTTTAAATGACTATGTATGATTGCTCTCATAAAATGCCTAGTGAGAGCATGTGGTACCTGGATAGTGAATGCTCAAGGCACATGACTAGTGATATGAAATAATTCATCACACTAGAAGCTAGGTTAGGAGGTAAGGTTACACTAGGAGATAACACCACTAGGAAAGTGGTGGGCTCAGGTATAATTGGTAATGCTAAAAGCTTTATTATTTAAAATATTCTTTTAGTTGATGGCTTAAGCATTATTTACTGAGCATTTGTCAACTATACGATAAAGGTTTTGACATTAAATTTTTTTCTAAAAAATACAAAATTAGTTTAAATGAAAATACTATATTAGAAGAAAAATGAATAAATAATATTTGCATGCATGTCTAGAAAAATCAATTAAGGTTTGATTACTTGATCATATCATCCTGGATGATCGCAAGATCGGTCAGGATGATCAGTTAAAAAACCTTAGTTATTCCTGAACTATCAAACATCAGCATGTTTCTATTCAGGGCGATGTTCTAAATGATATGTGTTGAATTGAACTAATCGTCCGGGATGAACGTAAGAATGGCCTGAACGATCAAGTTATTTTTATATCATCCAGACATCCATTCAGGGTGATATTATTGATGATATTCAATGATGATTATATTGATCGTACATGATGATATATTATCAGCTTGGACAATATAAACAAAAACCTTCTGATCATCCAAAAACATCCTGGCTGATTGAGCTAAATTTGTACTGATCGTATATTACGATATTTATATCATCATGGACGATAGAGTCGGATTGTTGCAATTAAGAGCTATTCCGAAGCTCTTCTATTTAAAATCTCTTATTCTACCCAAGAGAGTATCTTTTCTTGTTGTTCTGACCTGAGAGAGCCAATAAGAGATGGAGAGTAAGGGAGAGAGAGAGAGAGAGGATCATGTGAGGGGGAGTTTGTGAGGGGTTTCATAATGGTTTCTCCAAGAAAGGGTACATCGTCGTCTTCTCTGAAAGTTTTTTAGGGATGTTAGCCCTTATGAACTTGTCCCAAAGCTAACCAGGAGGGGGTGAATTGGTATTTTAAACATATCTTCTTAATCCAAAATACAAAACCAAACTAAGATTCACCACAGAAATCAAAGTGCAGAAAATAAATGTGAAAGTAGTAATAAAGAATACATAAATTTATAGTGGTTCAGTCAACACGACCTACATCCACACCCCGGAGGTGCCTTCCGAGTATTACACTAGCTCAGTGTCTCTCCTTTTACTCTCACAGCAAGACGGAGAAGCCTATACAAACCTCATTTCCACCAACTCAGGTGAGGCAGAGAACTCAACTCCTTTTGCTTCCTTCAAAAGCAGGAAGAGAACCCAACTCCTTTTGCTTCCTTTTGAAGCAGGCAGAGAACCCAAATCCTTTTGCTTCCTCCTGAAACAGGCAGAGAACCTTAATCAGATGTTGAAGTTTACCTCTCTAGAACCCCCAAGGAACTAAGGATGATGACTGGAGAAGATGACCACGGATCCATGCTTGGAGCAACCTTTATGAACTCCCTCACAAACTCTCCATCATAAGATCCTCTCTCTCTCTCCCTTTCTCACCCTCTCCTCTTGGCTCTCTCAGGTTAGAACAACCGTAAAAGATGAGCTCTTAGATAGAACAAGAGCTCTTAAATAGAGGAGTTCCGGAATAGGTCTTATTTTATATAAATTGAGTACAGGACGATATGGATATTGTCCTGACCGATCAGCATAAATTTTGCTCATTCAGCTCGATTGGTTTGAGACGATCAAAAGATTTTTGTTCATATCATTTAGGCCAATATAATATCATCATGTACGATCAGTATAATTCTTTGAATATCATCCAGATAATCGCTCTGAAAGGATGTCTAGATAATGAAAAAATAGCTTGATCGTCTAGGCTATTATCACGATCGTCCTGGACAATTAGTTCAAATCTATGAAACTCGTCCTAAGCATCACCCTGAATAGAAGCTGGCTAATGTCAATTATCCAAACGATCATCCCGAACGATCTTGTGATTATTCTGGATGATGTGATTGTGCAATCAAACCTTAATTTCTTTCCTTAATTATTAGATTAATTTACGCATAATTGTGCTGCATCGTCCAGGTTGATATCCTAGACGATGTCTAAAAATAAAAATACATAAATAGACCTAGCAGTTGACTCTTTCTAATTTGAGCCTATCATACCGGATGATACGAATATCATCTAGGACGATATGCTTAATGACGGTCGCCTTAACCTAGATGCCCTAATTTAGGGTTTCTGTTTTTAATAGATTATCCTGGACGATGTTTGGATAGTCCCGGATGATGTGATCAAAATAGAAAACTCTAACCAACAGACAGAAATTTTTCCCCATGTGTGTGTGTGCAAGGTTACTTAGTATTAGGAACCACTTCGTTTATAATAGACTCAAAAAAAGAAAAATTACAAACTGACTCAGACCTAATCTACCCAATCTTGAGCTAGTTTGAGTTGCACTCGATCTTGTGGACCTAAAAAGTTAGTACGCAAGGTAGTTATAGAAAATCATGAATATTTTCTATCATCAAAATTCTAATACATAAAATCAAATTTGTAATAATCTCCCCCTTTTGGATGATGGCAAACCAAAAAATAATCTAAACAGTTCAAGAATAGTTTAAAAGAAATAGTGAGAAGAAAACAAACACAATTTTAACTATCCAATAATAGAATCAAACTACAAAGCAACCAGTACAACTAACTACTCCCCCTTTTTACATCACAAAAAGGAGGACGGAAATAAAACAGAAACAAGGCAGAGACTAAAAACAAAAATAAACTAATGAAAAAGATAGGAACAAAAGCAAAAGAAAGTTTTTTTTTTTAAATTAAAGCTTGAACATGATAAGTTTTCCATGTGATTAAATTAAAATTTGTAAGAATCAATGAGTTAACATTGTCGAAATCTGAGAAAACGGTAGAACAACTGATCCTGTTAACCTTAATTCGGACTTTTCCCAGGGGAAACCGTCTTTTTGAAAATAAGGATCTAAGTCATAAAAAATAATTGGATAAGAAAAAGAAACCCGTTCAAGACTTAGTTTTAGAAAAAAATATTTTATAAAATTATTATATTAAAGTAATTAGTTACAATCATGAAATCCGAAATCAAGCCTTTGAAAAGTATCAAGTGATATATGAATTCTTCTAAGATCTAAAAATTTTGAAAGAGAAGGAGCTTACTTTTATATATATATATATATATATTATTGTAGCAAGATTGAAAAGATCTCAATTTCAAAATCCAGTTGTTAATGTGAGATAAATTTTTATTTGGAAAAGAAAATTCCACCACTTAAAGAAGTTAGTGAGAAGGAAACAATTAACGATGTTTTCCCTTTTTAACTGATTTAGAGATGTCAATATTTGTCTTACATATTTCGAAAAATAAAAATAAGACATAAGATATCAATTCAATGATTAAAAAAAAGCAACAAAAAATAAATAAATAAAGAGAGACTACAAAATAACAAAAAAAACTTATAATAAATTAGTAAAAATTAAGTTCATGCATTTATGTCAATAACACCCAATCTGGTCCTTAAAGTGCTGAAAGTGCCGAAGGCCAGTGGTATAGTAAAGATGTCAGCCAGTTGATTCTTAGTTGTCACATGGTGTAACTCAATATCTCCTTTGGTCACATGATCTCTAATAAAGTGATGTCTTATGTCAATGTGCATGGTCCTTAAATGTTAGATAAGATCCTTAGAAATGTAGATGACACTAATGTTATCAAAAAGGATTGAAATTATGCCTATAGGTAATCCTAAATTTAGAACTTGCTGCTTCAACCAAAGGACTTGGGCCATACAATTTCCTAAGGTAATGCACTAAGCTTAAGCAGTGAAAAGTGCAACATAATTTTACTTCCTACTAGACCAGGAGACTAAAGACTATCCTATGAATTGACAAGTCTCAAAAGTGCTCTTTCTATCCACATTACAACCTGTAAAATTAGAATAAAAAAATCCAATAATCTCAAAATAAGTGATGTGCCTAGGATATCAGATTCCTAAGTTTTGGGTTCCTAAGAGGTATCTAAAAATTCTCTAAACTACAGTTAGGTGAGATTCTTTAGGATCAGATTGAAATCTAGCATATAGACAAACACTAAACATTATATCATGTACGCTAGCAGTCAGGTAAAGTAAAGATCCAATCATCCCTATATACTTCTTTTGATCAACAAACTTTTCATTTGGGTCTTTATCCAACTGAACATTGGAGGTTATAGGAGTACTAATTGGCTTGGCTTTATCCATTTCATACTTCTTCAAGATGTCATTTATATATTTTGATTGATTTAGAAAGATTTCATCATATAATTATCTTATGCTAAATTCTATAAGGTATGATAACTCTCCCATCATACTAATCTCAAACTCCTTACTCATTGTTTTAGGAAAATTATCACATAGTCTTTTATCAGAAGATTCAAATAGTATATCATCGACATAGATCTGAATAATGAGTAAATAATCTCCTACTTTCCTCAGAAAAAGGGTGGTGTCTATACTCTCCTTAACAAACTCCCTCTCTAGTAAGAATGTGCTAAGCCTCTCATATCAAGCTCTGGGTGCCTGCTTTAACCCATATAAGGCCTTTTTTAATTTGAAAATATGATTTCTAAATTAAGAACTCTCAAAACTTGTAGGTTGCTCTACAAACACATCCTCTTTTATTACCCTATTTAAAAATGCACTCTTAACGTCCATTTAGAAAAGCTTAAATCCCTTATAGCAGGCAAAGGCTAGTAGTAATCTAATGGCTTCCAATCTAGCTACAGGGGCAAAGGTCTTCTCAAAATCAATATCTTCTATTTGGTTGTACCCCTTAGCCACTAATCTTACCTTATTCCTAACCACCACACCAGAATCATTCATTTTATTCTTAAATACCCATTTGGTTTCAACTACACTTTATCCCTTTCGTCTTTCTACAAGCTCCCAAACATCATTTCTAATAAATTTATTTAACTCCTCTTGCATGGTTAAGATCCAAAACTCATCAGAAAGGGCTTAATTGTTGTTGGTGGGTTCAGTCATTGAGATAAAGACAGAGTGGTTCACTTCCTTCCTAAGTCCATGCCTAGTCCTAACACTTTCAGAAGGGTCTCCTAAGATCAATTCTTTTGGATGACTCAAAGAATACCTCTAATCTCTAAGCAAGGTGTGTGTAGGTTCAACCCTTTCCTACAGATCTATATTTTTTACTCCTTGGGTACTCTCACCTACTCCTTTAGTGTTTTGGGGCTCTACCATCTTCTCCAAATTTTCACTCCAATGGTATTCTCTCTAACTTCATCTTTCTTCTCAACTCTAGACTTCTTAGGATCAGATTCATCAAACACTACATGAGTTGTCTCCTCCACCATAAATGTCCTCTTATTAAACACCCTAAAGAATTTTCTCACACTTGAATATCCTATGAACACTCCATCAGATTTTGGGTCAAATTTCCCTAAGTGTGACTTTTCATTATTTGAATGAAAACTTTACAACCAAAAATATGGAGATAGAAAAGATTTGGTGTCCTACCCTTAAGGATCTCATAGGATGTCTTATCAAATTTGGTTATAACATTCACCCTATTTAATATATAACAAGCTATATTTATCACTTTTAGCTCAAAAGTATTTTGAAAGTGAATAATCAGCAAGCATGGCTCTAGCAGCTTCAACTAAGGTCTGATTCTTCGTTTCAGCTACTTCATTCTGTTGAGAAGACCTATGAGCTGGGAAGTGTTGACTAATCCCCTTATCCTCACAGAAGTCTCCAAATCTTTAATTTTCAAACTCTCCCCCATGGTCACTATAGATGGTCAAAATCTCACAACCTAACTTTTTCTGAATCCAAGTGAAGAAGGATCTAAACTCATCAAAAGACTCATTCTTATGTGACAAAAATCTATTCCAAGTAAACCTTGAGTAGTCATTGACAACCATAAAATCATAGACTTTTCCTCCTAAGTTGGTAGTGCTAATGGGTCCAAATAAATCAATGTGAAGAACTTCTAAAGGTCTAGAGGTGCTAATTTCCTTAATGGAATGAAAAGAGGAATAAACTTGCTTTCCTAGTTGGCAGGCATCACAAAGGTGGTCTTTTAAGAATTTAAGTTTGGGGACACCACTAATTAGATCTTTTTGGGTTTCTCTCCTAAGGGTTTTCATACTAGCATGACATAATCTCCTATGCCACAACCATGAATCATCAACAACAATTTTTAAGCAAAATAAAGCAGCACTTTCAATATTATTTAAGTCAAGCATGTAAACATTATTGATCTATATTCCCTATAAAACAGTGTTATTATTTAAGCTTATAGTGTAAGTATTAGACAAAAATTTTATGATGAAGCCCTTATCGCAAAGCTGATTGATACTGAGTAAGTTGTGTTTTAGTCCATCTACAAGTAAAACATTTTCCATCAAAAGGTTCTTGGAGTTTCCAATTATACCAGTGTCCACTACCTTCCTTGTGGTGTTGTCTTCAAGAGTAACCTTGCCTCCTATCCTGGTCTCCAGCAAAATAAATTGATTGGCATCTCCAGTCATGTGTCGTGAGTATTCACTATCTAGGTACCACATGCTTTCACGAGGAATTTTGTGAGAGCAAGCCTGAAAAATCATCAAACGTTAGATTTAGGAATCCAAATAGGTTTGGGTTCCTTCTTATGAAAAGAAGAATGAAATACATGTGTGTTATGATGTGAATCATACAATTTGGGTCTCCACACCCAATGTGTATTATGGTGAATGGTGCAAGTGTGAGCAATTTGTCCTAATATGCTACATGAAAAACATCTAACAGCAGGAAAAGGATATATTAATCTACTTAGCTGGTGTGGCTTCCTTTTAAAGTTATGTGTTGTATGCAATGATGATTTGTTATTTTCAAAAACTTTGAGATTTGCTAATTTCTTAAACTCCTTTTCTAACTCAGCATGGGATGACTTCAAGGAATCATGCGCATCTTATAATTCAGTATGCTCTTTGTTTAATGCGTCAAACTCATCAAATAATGATATGCGATTGCTATCAATTATAGAATGATCTTTAAGAAGAACTTCATGCTCTTTTTGTAAATTTTAAAACTTTAATTTCATGTTAGCATGCATTTTCTTAAGTTTTTTATATGATGCATGAATTTTCTCACATATTTTAAGTAGTTGATCATAGGTTGGTTGGCATACCTCTTCTTGGTTAAACTGTTCAAGATGATTATCAGCCATTAAACAAAAGTTTATGGTTACTTCCTCCGCTTCAGAATCTGCCCAGAAAGCTTTTTAGTACTGCTTCTTGTCCTTCATATATTTGAGTTTCTCTTCACCCTTCTCCTTACTTTAGTGCTCCTTAAGTGTAGGACAATCAGCTTTAACATATCCAGGCTTCCTGCATTCAAAATTTTATTGACCCTTTCATAATTAGTTAGCTCTCTTTCTAAAGCATGTAATGAGGTGACAATTTGAGTAAACCTTGTATACATGTCAGAAATTAATTCAGATAGTTTCATACGGAAAAATTCATAGTCATGCAATAGAATATTCAATCTAGATTGTTTAACTTCATTAGTTCATTCATAAGTTACACACAATTTATCCCAAATTTTTTTTACCAATTGCATAAGTTGAAACACGTATATAATCTTTAGATTTTAAAGTATATAAAAAATAATTCAAGCATTTTGCATTAAGTTGTGCTAAATCACTTTTAACAAATGTCCATTCAGTAAAAGGAATCTCAATTTGAATGTCATTAAGTTCATGAGAAGGTGGTGTATAACCTTCTTTAACAAGCATCCACATACGATAATCAAGCGAATGTAAAAATGTAGACATGTAAGTTTTCCAAAAATCAAAAGGAATATTATCAAACAAAGGTGTAATTGAATATCCTTCAATTGTATTACGATTACCAAAGTTAACCATGAATCAAAATTTAAAAAGTTTTCAAACATAATTTTATGAATACCGCTTTGATACCAATTGAAAGTTCGTTAGGGATGTTAAGCCCTTATGAATTAGTCCAAAGGCTAACCAAGAGGGGGGGTGAATTGGTATTTAAAAAAAATATATTCTTAATTAAAAACTCAAAATAATACCAAGATACACCACAGAAATCAAAGTGCAAAAAATAAATGCATAAGCAGTAATAAAGAACACATAAATTTTTAGTGGTTCGGTCAACACGACCTACGTCCACTCTCTAGAGGCGCCCTTTGAGTGTTGCACTAAACTCAGTGTCTCTCCTTTTAGTCCTACAGCAAGGCGGAGAAGCCTATACAAACCCTCTTTCTACCAAACCAGGTGAGGCAGAGAATCCAACTCCTTTTGCTTCCTTCAGAAGCATGTAGAGAACCCAACTCCTTTTGCTTCCTCCCAAAGCATGTAGAGAACCCAACTCCTTTTGCTTCCTCCTGAAGCAGGCAGAGAACCTTGATCAGATGCTGATGTTTACCTCTCTAGAATCCCCAAGTAACTAAGGATGATGACTGGAGAAGATGATAATGGATCCTTGTTTAGAGCAACCTTTGTGAACTCCCTCATAAACTCCCCCTCATAAGATCCTCTCTCTCTCTCTCTCCCTCTTCTCTTAGCTCTCTCAGGTTACAACAGCAGCAAACGATGAGCTCTTGGGTAGAACAAGTGCTCTTAAATAGAAGAGTTTTGGAATAGCTCTTATTTTATATAAATCAACATCATCATCTAGGATGAAGTGGATATCGACCTGGCCGATCAGCATAAATTTTGCTTAATCAGCCCGATCAATTTGGGAAGATCAGCAGATTTTTATTAATATCTTCCAGGCTGATATAATATCGTCCTGTATGATCAGTACAATTCCTTGAATATCGTCCAGATAATCACTCTAAAAGGATATCTGGATGATAAAAAAATGCTTGATTATCCAGGACGATATCACGATCATCCTGGATGATTAGTTCAAATATGTGAAACTCGTCCTGAGCATCACCCTGAATAGAAGCTGGCCGATGTCAATCGTCTAAGAGATTATCCCAGACGATCCTGCGATCGTCCCGGACGTTGTGATCATGCAATCAAACCTTAATTCCTTTTCTTAATTATCATATTAAGTTAGGCATAATTATGCTGCATAGTCCAAGCTGATGTCCTGGATAATGTCCAAAAAGAAAGAATACCTAAATAGATATGACAGCTAATTCTTTCTAATTTGAGCCTATCATCCCAGACGATATAAATATCATCTAGGATGACGTGCTTAATGACGGCTTCCTTAATTAGGATGCCTTAATTTATGGTTTTTATTTTAATAAATCGTCTAAGATGATGTTTGGATTGTTTCGGACGATGTGTTCAAAACTGAGAACTCAAACCAACAGATAGAAATTTTCCCCTATATGTGTGTATGTAAGGTTACTTAGCATCATGAACCACTTTATTTATAATAGACTTAGAAATTACAAACTGACTCAGACCTAATCTAACCAATCTTGAGCTTGTTTGAGTTGCACTCAATCTTGTAGACCTAAAAAGTTAGTAGGCAAGGCAGTCGTAGAAAATCACGAATGTTTACTATCATCAAAATTCTAATCCATAAAATCATATTTTCAACATTATCTGGTCGTCATCGTTAGTTCCTTGGGGGTTCTAGAGAGGTCTACTTCAGCATCTGATCAAGCTTCTCTGTCTACTTCAAGAGGAAGTAAAAGAAGTTGGGTTCTCTGCCTGCTTCTGGAGGAAGCAAAAGGAGTTAGGTTCTCTGCCTCACTTGGGTTGGTGGAAAGGAGATTTGTACTAGCTTCTTCACCTTACTGTGGGAGCAAAAGGAGAGACACTGAGTTTAGTGCAATAGTCAGAGGGTGCTTCCGGGGAGTTGATGTAGGTCGAATTGACCGAACCACTATAAATTTTTGTGTTCTTTATTTCTGCTTTCGCATTTAATTTCCACACTTTATTTTCTGTTGTGAACTTTGGTTTAAGTTTATGCTTTTACTTAAAAGATATTTTAAAATACCAATTCACCCCCCTCTTGGTTAGCATTGGGACTAGTTCATTAAAGCTTAACATCACTGTCGAACTTTTATACTCTAGATTTCTTGGGTTAGATTCTTATCATATAATAGTGAGTTATATAAGAAATTTAGAACTTTCTTCAGTTAGATTCAAAGAAAATTAGGATGTAAAATTTTAACCACTTATGATGGAGAATTTGAAAATGATAGTTTTGAATCTTTCTGTCAAGAGATAGGTATAGAATATAACTTCTCTACCCTTAGGACCCCTTAATAGAATGAAATAGCTGAGAGGAAAAATAGAACCTTGGAAGAAGTTGTTAGGGTAATATTAGTTGAACACACTTTCTTTAGATACTTTTAGGCAGAAGTAGTGAATACTACTTGTTATATTTTGAATAGGGTGAATATTATATCCAAGTTAAATAAGATACCCTATGAACTACTTGAGGGTAAGACACCCAATCTTTCCCACTAATATATCTTCAAATGTAAATGCTTTATTTTAATCATTACAAAATCACCCTTAGGAAAATTTGATCCAAAATCTGATGAAGGAGCCTTCATAAGTATTCATCTATAGGGAAAGCCTATAGAATCTTTAATAAGAGGACCTTGGTAGTAGAAGAGTCCACCCATATTATTTTTGATGAATCAGATAGGACCTCTAAATCTCAACCTGAAGAAGAAGAAGTAGAGGTCTTTTAAGGGGTAGAAGCCATTGCTATAGGAGGTAGAGTATAATCACAATAGCCTTTGCCTAGAGATTAGATATATTCTTTTAGTCATCCTAAAGAACTAATCATATGAGACCCATCTGAAGGTGTTAGAACTAAGCATGTACTTACAAAAAATGTTCTTTATTCTATTGAATTATGGATCTCAGCAATATAGTAAGAATTAAATCGGTTTGCTAGGAATAATGTTTGGGAGTTGGTAAGTAAACCTAAAGAATAAAGTGTTATAGGAACCAAATGAGTTTTTAAGAATAAAATGAATGACTCTGGCATAGTAGTAAGGAATAAGGCTAGTTAGTAGCTAAGGGTTACAATCAGATTGAAATAATTAATTTTGAAGAAATGTTTTCCCCTTTAGCGAGACTATAAGCCATTAGGGTGGTCTTAGCCTTTACTTGGTTTAAAGGATTTAAGATATATCAAATGGATGTCAAGAGTGCTTTCTTAAATGGGGTAATCAAATGGAATGTATATGTTGAACAACCCCCTAGGTTTTGAAAACTTAAAATTTCCAAATCATATGTTCAAACTAAAGAAGACCTTGTATGGGTTGAAGCAAGCACCTAGAGCCTAATATGAAAGGCTGAGCATGTTCCTTCTAGATAGAGCCTTTGTTAAGGGTAGTGTAGACACCACCCTCTTTCTAATGAAAAAATGAGATGGCATACTCATAATAAAAATCTATGTTGATGATATACTATTTTGATGTACAAATAAAAATCTTTATTATAACTTCTAAAAAACTATGAGTGAGAAGTTTGAGATGAGTATAATGGGAGAGCTAAATTATTTTCTTGGATTTAGTGTAAAATAGATGGATGATAGAATCTTCCTTAGCCAATCCAAGTACATCAAGGACATTCTTAAAAAATATGAAATGGATAATGATAAGGAAATAAACACTCTCATTTTCTCTACCATATAGTTAGACAAGGACCCCAATGAAAAGTTAGTAAGTTAGAATAAATACCAAGGAATAATTGGATAACTTCTTTTCTTAACTACTAGCAGAACTAATATTATTTTTAGTGCTTGTCTTTGTTCTAGATTTCAGGTTGATCCTAAGGAATCTCACCTGACTGCTATTAAGAGAATCTTTATATATCTCTTAGGAACCCAAAACTTAGAAATTTGGTATCCTAGGCATAAAAATTCTTTTGAAATCATAAGATATTCTTATTTAGACTTTACAATATGTAGGATTGATAGGAAAAGCACATCTAGAACCAGCCAATTCATAAGGCAATCTTTAGTTTCCTAGTTTAATAGAAAAAAAAACTCTATAGCCCTACCTACCGCTGAAACTGAATATATAGTTATTGGGAGTTGTGTTATACAAGTCATATGGCTTAAATAATAAATCTTAGATATTGGACTACCTATAGGCACCATCAAATCATGTATAATAACACTAGTACCATTTACATATCAAAGAATACTATCTAACATTCAAGAACCAAATACATAGACATTAGGCACCTTTTCAATAGAGTCCATGTGACCAAATAGGATATAGAGTTACATCATATAGCTACAAAAAATCAAGTAACAGATATATTTATTACACCCATAGCCTACGACACCTTTAGCATCTTGAGAACTAGATTAGGTGTTATTGGCATTCATTCTTAAAATCAGGATGAATCAAACTTTGGTATCATTTGAAATTAGAATTTTGTTTGTGTTACATTGTATGTATTATTTTATTTGGTATTTGTTGATTCATGTATTGCCATGCTTTTGTTAAAAAAGTATTTACTAATCATCACACATACACTCTTCACTAGACCCATAAAATTGAAAAACATAATTTTTTTATTGTACTAAATGGCAGCCTTCTGATGACACTGTTAGTAGAGTAGAAGTATTAGATTTAACTTATGTTAAGAAAGATAAAGGCATACCTAAAAAGACTTTGTTAAAAAATAATAGAAATGACCTTTCTTTATTAGAATTTATATGAGAATTTGACTTTTAATAAGACACAATGGAGAAAAAGGAATCATGTAGCCGACCCTATTAACACAGTCATTAGTTAAATTAAAAGTCTGTACAAGTTCAATTATTGGTCATCGTGCTGTACGAACCATCCTTCATAGCGTATGAAACTATTGAACTCATTTTTGTATGAGGTCACCAAGACCAATCCAGCCCCTTGATCAATCCAAACCTTAGTTTCTAATGAGACCTTAGGATCTATCTAGACCCTAGATCTATTTGGACCCTAGGATCTATTCATACCTTTGGATTTATCCAGACCATAGATTTATCTAGACCCTATTATCAATCCAAACTCCAGACCAATCAAAACCTCAAGTCAATCCAAGTTCAAATCAAACCCAAAATTCAGACCAATCCTAACGTAAAGCAAATCCTTATCACATTTCAAGCCTATGTTTATTCTTGTTGAATCTCGATTAGATGGTTAAACCTAAGTTAATTTCCCAAGACTAAGTAAGAGGGGGTTGAATTGGTACTTTTAAAAAAGTCCTTTCATTTAAAAATTAGAAACTAGTTAATGATTAGTAACAAGTTAATTAAGGTTTTAGAAAAACTTTTCAATCAAAAAAAATAAAAATTGTAGTAAGTAAATAAGCAGCAAAAAATAAAATGACACAAAGATTTATAGAAGTTCAGTCAAACGCGACCTACATCAACTCGCTGAAGCCTCCAACTTCAGATATTGTACTATTACTAAAGTGACTCTCCTTTAGCCCCCACAGTAAGGAGAAGAAGCCTTTACAAAACTCTCTTCCACCAAATCTTGATGCGGCAGAGAACCGTCATCCTTTCACACTCTCCAAATGTAGGTAGAGAACCCCTCATCCTTTCACACCCTCCAAGTGTAAGTAGAGTACCTTCAGCTGTTCTCACTCTCTAAGTATCGGTAGAGAATTGTTATCCTTTCACACTCTCCAAGTGTAGGCAGAGAACCCCTCGTCCTTTCACACCCTATAGGTGTAGGTAGAGAACCTTCGTTTGTTCACACTCTTTAAGTATCGACAGGAAACTAGATATTTTCTGAAGATCTTCTCACAATATAGAAAGACAAGAGAAAGAGTGAAAAACACAAATCATACGGAGAGATCCTTACCTTTGAGTAACCTTGTGAACCCTTTACACTCCACTAGGAAGAAATCTCTCTCAAACACTCTCTCACACTCTCTCCTTTAATTGCCCTAGAAAAATCACGATGACAAAATTTTTAGAAGTTAGTTTTAGAGGAACTTTTATATAAAAGATATGAAAAACCGTCTAGAAAACTAAAATTTTTAATTTTGAGCATACACAATCGTGCAATACGATCGTATATTTGTATGCACGAACAATTAAAAAACTATTACGTTCGAACTCATTATGAATTGGTATGAAATTATTTCATACCTGATCATTGTCCATACAAAATAAATTTGTCTGAGGACGAAATGAATGAGAATAGAAATGAAGGCATTCATCCCTGTATGAAATTAAATATTGTCCGTATGATTTTTGTCTTAGAATAGAACAGAGGCGTTCGACCTGGGATGAAAATAAATATTGTCCGTTTGATCTTCATTCGAGGTCAAAATAGAGGCATTCATCTTGGGATGAAATTAAATATCGACCGTACGATCTTTATCCAAGAACAGAATAGAGACAATCGTCCTGGGATGAAATTAAATATTGTCTGTACGATCTTCATCCAAAGTTAAAACAAAGATGTTCATCCTAGAACCAAATTAAATATCGTCCATACGATCTTTGTCCAAATTTAGAACAAGGACGTTTGTCCTGGGATGAAATTAAATATCGTCCGTACGATCCATACTTAAAAAAAAGTTTCTTCTAATATTTTCGTTCAACTGCTCGTTAGGGAAAATAACTGACTAGATCGGCCCGTACGAAGTGATATCATATAGTACGATCAATTTAACAATATGAATTTTAAAACTCTCCCCCGATATGTGTGTGTGCTCAGTTACGCAATTACAATCACACTCTCTCAAACTCAAAAAAATGAAAAATACATAATTCGATTACAATAAACTCTAAATTGTTCATGATTTAAAGTCTTTAATAATCTAGAGTATAATTTCCCTAAAATATTAGTACACACAAGAGAAAAAATAATTCTTTCAAAATATATTAGGAGAAATAATACTCAAATCAATAATATTTGGAATCATAAAAACATACTAGTTACAAGAATATCAAACATACATAACAACTATCTCAATAATCTCCAACTTTTTTATGATGGCAAAACAATTATTGTTTGAATAAAATTGACAATCCTAAATTTCTCCTTAACTCTCCCTAGAATAATAAGCATGTTAATATAAGGGAATTTCTATTAAGAATAAATCAATTTTTTAATTTTTAAGTTTTAAAAACACACAAAGCGCATAAAAACAATAATTTTATAAAATACAAAACACTACGAACAAACCCAACAACAAGACAAGAAACAATCAAATGTAAACACAAAGCACTCAAATGAAAATAATATTTCTCCCCCTTTTTGATACCAGTAAAAAGAGAAGATGAAAAATAAAAGAAATGTAAGAAGTCATATGAGAAAACTTTCATAATTGATCCTGAAAGAGATTGAATTTTAATTGCAATAGCAAGATTAATATTCATTAGAGAAAAATAAAGAGTCATAACATTTAAATTAAGATATAACATAGACAAGATAAATATATCAAGGTTATGAAACATTCTAGACAACAGGATATGAAAAATTATTATAAATGCGACGAAATGAAGATTAATTTAAGTTAATTTTAAATAAAAAATAATTTTACATTAAATTGATTTGTAATTAAAGATTAAAAGATAAAGAAAAGAACGTATACTTGTTTGGCAACATTGCACATCTTTTCAATATTTGTGGCACACTTTGTGCATCCTTTTGTATTTAGGCTAATTTTATACCTCTTTTTAATTTGCGAACCATTTCACATTCTTTTGATTTTTGTACACTTGTACATCTAAATTTTTTAATTGGTCTTTTCAAAATTAATAATCTAAAAACTGAAACTTTTCTATGTACAAAGATAATTATATTGAAAAGAGAAATAAAAACTAATAAGACATCAAAATTGCAATAATAATATTAAAAAAGAACATGCGATTGATATCCTTAACTTGATTGAGTTATAAGCTAACTTAAATTTTTGAAAAAATTAGATTTTCTAATGAAATTAAAAATTTTTATTGTGATTTATATTATAACTTTTTTTAGATCAATTATGTCAGGATTATCATATAGGCAAACAAATATTTTTAAAAGAGAATAAAATCAACTTAAATAAAGCACGATAATTTTTATTGATATCAAGTTATCAAAGAGATATAATGAACGCTCATATGATATCAATAAAATTAAAACAAAACATCAAAATTTTGACACAAAACTAGTACATAAAAACACTAAACTAACATAAGTAAAAGATCATAACATCACATCACCATGCACTGGTAAAGATAATCTCATAAGAAGTACAATTGTATATATCTGAGGGGCCCTGGTCTGAAGGAGGTGGTTGGTTGAAGATATTAAAGTAACTATTCACAAAAGTCATATTGGTGTTCATCGATTCGAACTAACTTCGAATCCAACCCATATCCTATATATATTGAGCATCCTGCTGATGAAATGACTTTTCGTAATCATGCAAGTTACGAAGCATCCTTTCGTACAGGTTTTTTGACCAGATAATTGTATAGACAAATATGTGTTTGTCCGGGATGAACAGTTATTTAAGATCATTTTGAAGACGGTTAGGTTTGGCCCCCACATCAAATGACATGTGGTTTGTATGTACAAAAAATAATTTCATACATACCATCCATTATGACAACTGATTTTTCCCGGATAACCATCTAGGTGCGTACAAATGAATGAATATAATTTATCTTGGATGATATAAATATCATACAATATTATATGTACTCGAAAAACAAAATTTTATGTATTTAGTCAAAAATAATGATTAACATGCTATAGAATTTGTACGGGACAAAAAAAAAAATTTATATAGTACAAATATAACACTCAAAAAATTTAGAACGAATGATCATAAACAAAAATTTTGATAAGTGGTGCAGAACACAAAACATTAAAAATAAAAACAAAAGCAAAGACTATAAAACACTCAAATAAACAAAAAACATTAAAAGCAAAATGTAAAATACACAACGAAACATAACAAGTTTAGGGTACATGATCCCTAATGAAATGATGCCTTATGTCTATATGTTGGGTTCTAGAATGTTGAACATAATTTTTTAGAATGCAAATGGCACTAGTGTTATCATAATAAATTAGAATTGTGCTTATTGTAAATCCTAAATCAATCAAATGTTGTTTCAACCAATAACTTGTGCCACATAACTTTCCTAAGGCAATGCATTCATCCTCAACAGTAGATAGGTTCGTATAGACTTTTTGACCATACGATCATATAGATGAACAGGTGTTCGTCCGGGATGATCAGTTATTTAAGATCATTTTAATGACAGTTTGATTCGTCGCCCATATTTAATGACATGTGATTCGTATGTACGATCAGTTATAATAACTGATTATGCCGTATAACCATCTACATGAGTATATACAAAGGAATACATATTATTCGAGATGATATAAAGATCATACAGTACGATATGTATTGGAAAGAACAAAACTATACGCAAATAGTCCAAACCAATGACGACAAGCTACATAAATTGTACAGTACTAAAATAATTTCATACATTATGAATTAAACATTTAAAAAAATTTGCATGATCAATCAGAATCAGAAAATTCGATGTGAAAACATTTTAAAATCACATAAAACATAAAAGTACAAAAAATACACAAAAATAAATACACACATAAAATTATAAAAATAGAAAACACACAAACACACATATCAAGTTTGCAAAAAATTTTAAAATTTAGCATACAAATAAATACTAAACATAATATATGGTATACTAGCTGTCAAATAAAAAAAATATCCAATAATTCTTCTATTTTTTTTTATCAACAAATTTTCCCTTTGAGTCCTTATCCAACTGAATTGAGGAACTCATAGGTGTATTAACTTGTTTAGTATTATCCATTTTATACTTCTTGAGGATGTCCTTAACATACTTTGACTAACTAAGAAATATTCTACTCTTAATTATCTTAATACTGAAACTAAAAAAATAACTAAGATCTCTCATTAGACTAATCTCAAATTTACTACTCATTGTTTTGGAAAAATCATCACAAAGATTTTTATTAGTAGATCAAAAAATGATATCATAAATATAAATCTGAATAATGAGTATAATTGGAATTATTCATTTTATAAATCCTAAATAAATTAACTGTTATTTCAACCAAAAAACTTGTGCCACATAACTTCCTAAGGTGATGTATTCAGCTTCAGCAGTAGAGAGGGCTACGAAATTCTATTTTCTACTTGACCAAGAAACAAAATAATTTCTAATAAGTTGATATGTTACAGATGTGCTCTTTTTACCAACTCTACAACCTGCAAAGTTTGAATCTAAATATGTAATTATTTCAAATGAAGAGCTTAACTTAGGATACCAAATCCCTAAGTTCTGAGTTCCAAAAAGTTATGTCAAAATCCTTTTCACTACTGTCAAATGTGATTCTTTTGGATCTGATTGAAATCCAGCATATAAATAAACACTAAATAAAATATCGGGTATGCTAATAGTCAAATAAAGTAAAGATCCAATAATTCATCTAAATTTCTTTTGATTAATAGATTTTCCCTTTGAGTCCTTATCCAACTGAACTGAGAAACTCATAGGTATACTAGCAAGTTTAACATTACCCATTTTATACTTTTTGAGAATATCCTTAACATACTTCGACTGACTAAAAAATATTCCTTCCTTAATTTACTTAATGCTAAAACCTAGAAAGTAACTTAAATCTCTCATTAGGCTCATCTCAAATTCACTACTCATTATTTTAAAAAATTATTACAAAGATTTTTATTAGTAGATCCAAATATAATATCATCAATATAAATTTGTACAATGAGTTTATCCTCTTCTAATTTCTTCAAAAAAGATTGGTGTACACACTTCTTTTTTTAAAAGATCTCTCTAGTATGGAAGTGCTTAACCTCTCATACCAAGCCCTAGGTGCCCGGTTCATTCCATACAATACCTTTTTTAATTTAAAAATATGATTTGGGGATTTTGAATTTTCAAAAAATGGAAGTTATTCAATATAAACATCCTATTGAATTATCCCATTTAAAAGGCACTTTTAACATCTATTTGATGCAACTTAAATCCTCTAAAATAGGCAAAGGCTAACAAAGCCCTAATTGCTACAAGTCTAGCTACATGAGCAAAAGTCTCCTCAAAATTAATCCCTTCAATCTAATTATACCCCTTAGCCACTAATCTAGGCTTATTTCTAACAACAACTCTTGAGTTATTCAATTTATTCTTGAATAACCACTTAGTTCTAACTACACTTTGATTCTTTGGCCTTGCAATTAATTACCAAATTTTATTTCTTATAAAATGATTTAATTCTTCTTGTATTGCTAAAATCTAAAATTAATCTGAAAGTGCTTGATCTATATTTATGGGTTATATTATTAAAATAAAGGTAGAATGATTGACATCTTTGTTTAATCCATGCCTAGTCCTAACACCCTCACTAGGTTCACCTGAAATCAATTCCTTTGGGTGGTTTTTAGAAAATCTCAAATGTCTAGACAATGAGTTTTTTATCTCCTGCTTTTCATCCAAAACTATTTTCTCAATCTTTTGGGAGTTATTTTTTATCTCATCCTCTTCTAAATTTGGCTCTTCCAAAACCCTAGCTACATTAAATACCACATGTGTGGTCTCCTGAATTAGTAAAGTTCTTTTGTTAAATACTTTATAAGATTTTCCAACACTAGAGTTTTCAAGAAAAATTTCTTCATTTGATCTTGGATCAAAATTTTCTAAGGCAGATTTTCCATTATTTTATATGAACATCTTACATTCAAAAATATGTAAATGTAACAAATTAGGTGTTGTCCCGTTAAGAAGCTCATAGAGTGTTTTGTTCAATTTTGACCTGATGTTCACCCTATTCAGAATATATCATGCAGTGCTAACCGCTTTAGCCCAAAAATATTTAGAAAGTGAATATTCTATCAACTTGGCTCAAGAAGTTTCTATTAATGTTCTATTCTTATTTTTGACTACCCCATTCTACTGAGGGATTCTAGGTGTAGAAAAATTGTAATCAATTTCTTTCTATTTATAAAAATTCACAAAATTTTCATTTTCAAATTCACCACCGCAATCACTTTGGATTGTTAAAATCTCACACCCTAATTTCCTCTGAATCCAAGTCAAAAAATCTCTAAACTCCTCAAATGATTCACTCTTATAATATAAGAATTTAACCCAAGTGAATCTAGAAAAATCATCAACAATTACAAATCCGTATACTTTCCCTCCTAGACTTACAGTTCCAACTGATCCAAAAAGATTCATATATAAAATCTCCAAAGGTTTTCTGGTTCTAAGATTCTTATTACACTGAAAAGAGGACTTCACATATTTTCCTAATTTACATGCATCGTAAAAGTGACCTTAGTAAAGTCTAGTTTTGGTATACCTCTAACCAAATCCTTTTGGATAAATTTTCTAAGGTTTTTCATGCTAGAGTAACAAAGTCTCCTATGTCATAGCCATGACTTATCAGAAATAGTTTTCAAACAAAAAACATTAGGAGTTTTTATATAATTTAAATCTAGCATATAAATATTGTTTACCCTTAATCCATGAAAAATATCATTTCCATTTAAGCTTAACATGCAGCTAGTATGAAAAATTTTAACAATGTCTCCTTTATCACATAGCTAGCTAATACTCAATAGATTATGCTTTAAGCCTTCTACAAGTCATACATTTTCTATGAAAATGTTTTGCAAATTTCCAATCATACTTAATCTACCACCTTCCTAGTGGTGTTATCTCTAAGTGTAACCCTGCCTCCACTTCTAGCTTCCAGCGATATAAATTGCTTAGTGTCTCCAGTTATATATATGCTTTGAGCAACTGCTGTCCAGGTACCAAATGCTCTCATGAAACCTACTATGAAAGCGTACCCGCAAAATCATCAAATGTTAGACATGGGAACCCAAACTAGTTTGGGTTGTCCTTTTGGCAACTTAAAACTAGATGCATATATGATATATCTATGTTTATGCATCTTAGGTTTCCACACTAAATGGGTCTTTCTATGTAAGGTATAAGTGTGTGCTATATGTCCAGTCATCCCACAAGAAAAACATTTAACTCTAGGAAATGAATTTCTTCATCTTCTATAATTACTCTGTCTTTTCCTGGATTGTAAAAATTTGGGATAAAAAATAAGATTAGTAAAATCTTCAAGTGTTGGGAGCTTCTTATTTTTCTCGAGAGCTTGAACTTTGAATTTCAAAAATATATTTAAATCTTTCAGTATCTTATTATCAATATTCAAATAGTGCTTTCTACTTTCAGATTCATCCTTAAAATTTTTACATTCATTTTCCAATGTTGCATAGGATGATTTTAAAATATCATTCTCTTTTTTTAATTTATCAAACTCATCAAGTAAGCTCATGTGGTTGTTATCTATCAATGCATGATCTTTCCTAAAGATTTCATATTCTTTTTGCAATTCTTGCATTTCAAGATTAAGACTAGCATGCATTTTCTTTAGCTTCTTATATGCATCATGTTTTCTTTCATAAAATTTTAATAATTCAACATAGGTTAAGTCACATACCTCTTTTTGATCCGATTGATCAAGATTATCGACCATTAAGCACAGGTTTGTGATTTCCTCCTCTTTTTCAGTTTTTGATGAATCGAAAGTCGAGTATACCCAAAAAGCTCTTTGAAATCTCTTCTTATCCTTCTTCACATTTGATTTCTCCTCTGCCTTCTCCTTACAAAGAGTGGCTTTAAGATTTTGGCAATTAAATTTTATATGTCCAGGTTTCGTACACTTGTAGCAAATAACATCATTTGAAAAAAATTAGATTTTCTAATGAAATTAAAAATTTTTATATTTCGAATTTGATATTATATACATTTTTTAGGATCAATTATGTCAGGAATTTTCATATAGGCAAACAAATATTTTTAAAAAAGAGAATAAAATCAACTTAAATAAGCACGGATAGATTTTTATTGATTCTAAGTTAATCAAGAGATATAAATGAACGGCTCATGATGATATCAGATAAATATTAAAAGCTAAATACATCAAAATTTTTGAACACAAAACTAGTTTGAACAATAAACAACACTTAAAGCTAACATAAGTAAAGAATCATACATTCACAAATCAGCATGTCACTGGTAAACGATAATCGTTCATAAGAAGTAAAAATTGGTATATATTCTGAGGGCCCTGGCTGAAGGAGGTGGTGTTGAAGATTATGAAGTAACTATTCACAAAAAGTCATATTGGTTGTTTCATTTCCGATTCGAACTAAACTTTCGACATCCAACCCCCATTATCCTTATTATATTGAGCATCCGCTGATGTAGGTGAGTCTGATATTTGATCAAAGCACTGATGCAAAATGACTCTCAAGTCTATCAAAGCACTTGGAAGCCATCTCTTGGAAGGGCTGGTCCACTCGGGCAGGGTAAGGTGCATGTGCAGGTACAGGAGGCAAGGTGCTCCCCTCCTTCTCCCATAGAATCCTCACTTCCATAATCTTCCCAAAAAGTGCTCGAATGAAAGCATCATGTGAACGTAGATGGGAAATTCTAGATTGAGATCTAGGAGAACTAGATTTGTAACTGCTTCTGAAAAGAATATAGGTCACTCCGGTGTCTAAAGCAATGTTCTTCTTTCTCTATAAGTACATGGCCAATTCAGAAAGCCCATGAATATAGTCAATCAATGAGTTGCGGCTTCATCTATAGGTGAACAGTCCATGATAAGGTATGTCACATGGAAAAGAAGAT
>NW_021319658.1:653607-656733 GCF_001605985.2 Dendrobium catenatum | reverse complement strand
TTTGATTTCTCCTCTGCCTTCTCCTTACAAAGAGTGGATTTAAGATTTTGGCAATCAAATTTTATATGTCCAGGTTTCCTACACTCGTAGCAAATAACATCATTAGAAATATTAACATTCCTATTGAACTTACCTCTGTTCCATTTTTGACATCTCTTTTGCTTCCTCTTCAGAAAGCTTCTAAATTTTCTAGTCATCAAAATAATGTTGTCCTCATCTTTAGGTTACGATAGATCATTATCCGACTTCTCCACGTTTAGTGCAATGTTCTTCACATTTCGTTGTTCCCCTATATCAACCTTCCTTTGACTCACTCATTGCTCATAAGCAATTAGTTATCCAAGAAGATTGTTAATAGAGTAAATATTTAGACCTTTAGACTCTATAATAGTAGGTATTTTTGCATCATAAGTATTAGGGCAAACAATGAAGAATTTTATTAACCATTTCAGCATTAGTTAGTTCCTTACCCGACGCATGCAAAGAAGTGACTATCTGAGTGAATCATATGTATATTTTAGAAATGGATTCATTTGGTTTCATGAAAAATAATTCATAATCATGTAACAAGATGTTTAGTCTAGATTGTTTAACTTTGTTAGTCCCTTGATAAGTTATACAAAGTCTATCCCATATGTCATTTCCACTTTTGCAAGTGAAAACCAGCATGTAGTCTTCTGACTTAAGTGCAAAAAAGAAACTATTTAAACACTTTGTATTTAGTTGTGCTAAATCATGTTGTTCTATAGTCCATTCAATAAAGAGTGTATCAACTCTAATAATATAACTAATCTAGTTGGTTTTGTATACCCTTCTTGTACTAAGATCCACATATGATAATCTAAAGATTGTAAAAAGGTAGACATGCATGTTTTTCAAGAATTAAAAGGGATATTATCAATCAAAGGAGGTCTAGTGATCGAATACCCTTCATGTGTGTTCCAATTTTCAAAAGTAGCAATGTTCATTTATTAAAAAGTATTCTAAACTTATAGTTTTGAAACAAAGCTCTGATATCACTTATTGATTCTTGTTGAATCTTTATTAGATGGTTAAACCTAAGTTAATGTCCCAATGCTAACTAAGAGGGGGGGTGAATTGGTACTTTAAAAAATTCCTTCTTCGATTTAAAAGGTAGAAACCAGTTATTAGCAAGTTAATTAAGGTGTTAGAAAAAATTTTCAACCATGAAAAATAAAACTTCTAGTAAGTAAATAAGCAGCGAAAAAATAAAATGACACAAAGATTTATAATGGTTTGGTCAAACATGACCTACATCCACTACTTGAAGCCTCCCACTTCAGGTATTGCACTACCACAAAAGTGACTCTCCTTTAGCCCCAATAGTAAGGCGGAGAAGTCTTTACCAAACTCTCTTCAACTAAATACCGGTGCAGCAGAGAACTATCATCCTTTCATACTCTCCAAGTATAGGTAGAGAACCCCTCGTCCTTTCACACCCTACAAGTATAGGCAGAGTTCCTTCGGCTATTCACACTCTCTAAGTGTCGGCAGAGAATTCCTCATCTTTTCACACCCACTAGGTGTAGGCAGAGAACCTCCGTCTGTTCACTCTCTCCAAGTGTCAGCAGAGAGCCGAATCTTATCTGAAGATCTTCTCATGAGCAATCTAGAAAGATAAGAGGAAGAGTGAAAAACACAAATCACACAAAGATATCCTTACCTTTGAGTAACCTTGTGAACCCTTCACACTTCATTAGGAAGAAATCTCTCCCAAACACTCTCTCACACTCTATCCTTCAATTGCCCTTAAAAAATCATGAAGACAAGATTTTTAAAAGTCAATTTTAGTGGACCTTTTATACAAAAGACATGAAAAATTATCCAAAAAGCTGAAATTTTTAATTTTGAGCATACACAGTCCAACATTCGTATATACGAATAGTTTAAAAACTATTGTGTACGAACTCATTGTGAATATATATGAAATCATTTCATACTCTATCATCGTCCGTTCGAAATAAGTTCTTCTGGTATGAATAGAAAAATTTCAAAGTTCATCTATACGAAAATGTCAGGATGAAATGAATGACAATAAAAATAGAGACGTTCGTCCATATACCAAATTAAATATCATTCGTATGATCTTCGTTTGAGGTTAGAATAGAGGTCTTTGTTCTGGGATAAAAATAAATATCGTCCGTATGATCTTCGTTTGAGGTCGGAACAGAGATGTTCATCTTGGGATAAAATTAAATATTGTTCGTACGATCTGCGTCTGAGGTCAGAATAGAGACGTTCATCCTGGGATAAATTAAATATCATTTGTATGATATTCGTCCGAAGTTAGAACAGAGACTTTCATCCTGAGATGAACTTAAATATCATTCTACCATCTTCATTTGAAGTCAGAGTAGAGATATTCATCCTGGGATGAAATTAAATATCATCCGTACGATCCATACTTAGAAAAAAAATTTCTCTAATCTGTTCATTCAACATTTTGTTGGAAAAAATAACTGACTAGATTGTCCCGTACGAAGTGATATTGTATAGTACAATTAATTTAAAAATATATAATGTAAAACTCTCCCCTAGCTTGTATGTGGTCAGTTACTTAATTACAATCACACTCTCTCAAACTCAAGAAAATGAAAAATATAGACTTTGATTACAATAAACTCTAAATTGTTCTTGATTTGAAATCTTTAATAATCCGGAGTATGATTTCCTTGAAATGTTAGTACACATACGAGTAAAAATAATTCTTCCAAAATATGTTAGGAGACATCATAATCAAATCAATAATATTTAGAATCATAAAAAACATATAAGTTGTAATAATATCAAACATGCATAGAAACTATCTCAACAGCCTATAACCCTAGAAATTGGATTGAAATCTAAATGCTATAAAACCTTCAAATAGACCTATCCCTTAACGGGTTTTGACCTTGGAGACTTTTTTAAACCTTGTCATCACTTCCAAACCCTTAATCATTATATGTTGTGCACTAAACAACATTTTGATGGACCCACTTTTGTTACAAATCTATTTTCATGCCTTATGTTTTGATGATTGATAAACGCTATTTTTCTTGGACTACTTATTGCTTATAGCTTTTCAAGAATCGAAGATCGGACGAACAAGATGAAGCCAGTTCA
>NW_021319658.1:621246-653507 GCF_001605985.2 Dendrobium catenatum | reverse complement strand
GGCTTAACATCCCTAACGAACATTCAACTTTGACTTCCAGTTGACTAGGGGCCAAAATAACCAAAATACCCCTTAGGGATTTAAACAATCATTTCAAACCAAGTGGCCTCCTTTTTGTATGAGACTAGTTCTAGTAGATTTTAAATATCAAATCAAAATTATTGGACTCAAACTTAGGCCCTAGGTCAACCTGGTTAACCAAGTCATCCTAGGTTAACTAAATAGGCCCTTTAGGGTCCAAATAGTCAGTTGGATTGAAATGACCTCCCCATACCATAGAACCACCTCCACTAGTCTCCAATGGTCATTTCAAATCTATTAAACTCAATCCATAGAATAGGTTATGTTGTAACAATTTTCATAATATTTATTGATATATTTTTGATTTCTCGAGTCAAGTCTTGTTAGGTTGTATGCTAGCTTGATAACCATGCATATATACCCACTTAGGGGGAGAGAGATTAAGTCAAAACCAAAAATTCATTTTTTGAACTAATAATACTGTATGATTTATATCATACTATATGATCAGTCCATCTAACTAATCATACTAGATGATTTAAATCATTCATGACAATCAGTTATGATCATGAAAAATTGTCGACAATCATAATTTAGGCAAATTTTTTAATTTCATTTTTTATTCTAATTATCTTGGATATTCTACATTGCATTGGATGATCTATGATACTCATACATAAATTGATCATATGATTAGGGGACTAATTATGGTTAAATTGCTCAATTATATGGTAAAGGACAATCTTAAGATCGTACTAGAAAATCTTTGATATTTCATGGGATGACTCTTAATAATACAAGATGAAATACCATAATTTTTCTTATAATCATCCAGGATGATCCATAATATCATACTAGACGATCTATAGAAATTTGAACTGATCATTTAGGACTATCATGAGATCATGTAAGACTTTCAGGTTAAATTTTGCACATCATATTGGACAATCCTGATATCATCTAGCATAATATTTGGTGTCATAATTAAGTTTTTATGGTTTTTTGAAGCTCTCTATTTAAGCACATTGTACTATATGATCCTGTGATCATACTGGATGAACTTTGCCACCAGAATTGCTTTTTAGGGTTTTTCAAGCCCTCTATTTAAGCTTTGTCAAGGCACTTGGTAAATGCCTTTGGCAACCATTAGGTCTTCATTCTTTTGGAGAAAATTTAAAGAGAAAACTTAAAAGGGAGAGAGGAAAGGGTGGAGTTTGAGAGGGAGAAGATTTTTGGAGGGGGTTTAAAGGGAGTGTGGAGGGGATTTCACAAGGTTGCTCCTACAAGCTTGCACCTTAATACCATTAGATTCAAGATTTATCTTGAAAGAAGTTTTGTAAATAAGAAGATCTCTTTGGTGTCAAAGGACCTGGCTCCTCAACTTACTAGGGAAGGTGGAAGTGATTTTGTAAGGGCTTCTCTGCCTAGCTGTGGGGTCTGAAGGAGAGTCACTAAAGGTTTAGTGTAATACTCATAGGGTGCCTCCTGGGAGTGGATGTAGGTTAAAGTTTGATAGAACCACTATAAATGTGGTGTATTCTTTCCTTTATTATTTCCACACTTTATTTTCGCATTTATTTTTGCTGTGATTAAATACGTAAGAAAAATTATAATTTATCTTTTTATTGTGAATGTAATTCACTTATGCATCAAATTATAAAAAGATTTTTCTTTTCGTTAAAGAAGTTGTTAAATATCCAATTCACCCTCCTTCTTGGTGCATCTCGTACTTTCAGGAATGAATAGGGTAAAACCACCCTTTGAGCCCTTATTGTAAACTTTACATTCTCTCACTATCTAACCCTTCCCAATTGTAGCTCTTATTTTGTTTGAGCTTCCCATACCTCCCTTCACCTATTCCTAGCTCAACTCCACCTGTCAAAGCTGTCAGCAATTAACTTTCTGGCAAGTCTAAGCACATTCCATCCAAAGGCTTTGCTAGCTCAATCCAATATGTTTCAAGCCTTAACTTCAGTTAGGGAAATAAGAGTGGACAATCTACAAGCTCAGAGAACCCATAACTAATATAATCTACCATTTATTTTGGGTAAAATCTTTAATGCTAGCTTAGGACACCTTAATTTAAATAGCTTTTGATTAAGTGATTTTTAAACCACAAATATATATCCCCATGTTTTCTATTTATAAATGTTTCTTAAGTTTAAAATTTCATGGGCTTTCAACCATCCGATCGAATGTTCAATCCATTTTTCAAATTAGTGCTTCAGTTTTTATAAAAGCCTTAATGTATTAAAATCCCGACCATTGATTTATGGATCAACAGTAGAGATCTTATTATTTCACGGCCTTTCTTAATTGCAAATTTGATCCTGCGATTAATATCTTGGTTTGGCGTGATCTTCACCATCCATTTCAAACTACGCTCCATCGATTGATGTCCATGTTGAGATAGTTGTTACTTAGTTTTGCAACTTGTATATTTTTTATGATTCCAAATATTATTGATTTGATTATTATTTCTCCTAACACATTTTGGAAGAATTATTTTTCTCTTGTGTGTACTAACATTTCAGGGAAATTATACTCCAGATTATTAAAGACTTCAAATCAAGATCATTTTAGAGTTTATTATAATTGAAGTCTATATTTTTCATTTTGTTGAGTCTGAGAGAGTGTGATTATAATTGAGTAACTAAGCACACACACCGGGGAAGAGTTTAAAACTCATATGTTTAAACTGATTGTACTGTACGATATCACTTTATACAGGATGATCTGGTCAGTTATTTTTCTTGATAAATTGTCGAACAAACATAAATGAAAATATTTTTTTCTAAGTATGTATCGTACAGGGCGACCCTAGGTTCGTATAAGGAGAAATGTCTCAGGTTTATTCTCGCATGAAGATTGTACGGGATGATCCCAAGTTCTTACAAGGACAAACCTCTCAGGTCTGTTCTCGCACAAAGATCGTACAGGATGATCCCAGTTTTATACAAGGATGAACGTCTCGAGTCTGTTCTAATATGAAATTTTTTTTAAGTATGGATCGTGCAGGATGATCCTAGTTTCGTACAAGGACGAATGTCTCGGGTCCGTTCTTGCTCATTTCATCCCAACATTTTGTATAGAAGAATTTTGAAATTTTTTAACAGTTCATCCCAAAAGAACTTGTTTCATACCAAATGATGATCATGTCCGAAATTATTTTGTACCGATTCATAATAGTTTTGTATGCAACAGTATTTGAATTGTTCGTATATTGTTGACCTTATTTTTGCATGAAGTCACTTTTAACTCCTCCCTGAGCTCTAGAATTTAGGGTTAAAGACTCTAGTTCTAAAACCCTTTCTAGGTGATTCTTCCATTACCTTGAAACCCAACCAATTGGCATCTGATTCAGGGTCTTTCAATTTCATATTGATGTGACATGTCTCTAGTGCCAACCCTCTAAATTTGAGCTCATTTGGATGATTCTAACCCCATAAACTTAATCCAATTTCAAGGGTTGCAAAACCTTCAAATATTTATAATCAATGCCACTAGGCCTTTCACCCAATGGAATTTGACCCTGGAGCCGCCTCCAAATCCTTTGATCACTCCTAATACCTTAATATTGACTTGTTAAGAAACAGTCTACATCATTCTGGATTCAATTTGACCCAGAATCGACTCAAGGCCAAAATGACCAAAATTCCCTTAAAGGGGATTTTTGGACTTTTGGCCTAAACTTAACTTGATTTAACTATCAATCTTTGAAATCTTATTCAAATGTTTTCAAATATTTTTTGTGAGACCTCTTGAACTCAATTCCAACCTTAGGTCAACTCAGTTGATCAAGTCAACCTATTTTGACATAAAGGCCCCTTTAAGGGTCAAAATGGTCATTTTGACCTAAATAACCCCTCCACACCTTAATTACCTATCCATTAGACTCATATGATCAAATCAATTTCAATGGATCTAACCCTTAGTGCTAGGTCAACTTGGTTGACCAAGTCAACCAAGTTTGACCAAATGACTTATATAACTCATTTCATCTAAACCCTTTGACCAAAACCGTTTCAATCTCATTTAAACCCATGGGGTGACTCCTTAGGCTCCCAAGAGACCACTCATGGAGACCCAAGCCTTTGGCCCACTTGGGTTAACCTTTTGTCTTTACCCAAGTGCCCAAAGAGAGGCCCCCCTTTGAACCATTTCTCAACCATTAATCAAATTGAATCCAAACCAAGGTGCCATTGGGTCTCCCTTGACCCAATACACCTCCCTCAACCAGCCCAACCTCTGAATCCACTTGGGTCAAGAGTTAGGCTAACCTAAAGTGGCTAAAACCACTTGGGATTGAACCAACTCCTATCATGAGCCCAATTGAATAGGACCAATGCCTCCATTAGGTGGCCCTTGGTCCAATTCACCTCCTCTAGCTGGCCCAAGCCTTGGGTTGACTTGGGTCAACCATTGGGCTAACTCAAAGTAGCCAAAACTACATGGACTTGAGCTATTTTTGAACTCAAGTCAAATTAAACCCAATTTCCATTTGCATCAGGTGGACCAGACCCAGACCCATCTCCACATCAAGCCCAGGGTCTGGCCTAACCTGGGTTGAGCCTAATTCAACCCAAACCAAGCAGGTTTGGGTCAAACCAAGCCACCCGATCAAATTGGACCTCCCTAGGCCCAACTGAGCTCATTCTTGAGTACACCGTGCCCCTATCCTCCTTTCCAGGTCAACCTGACCCAAACCCCGATTGGCGGTACCGCGCAAGCTCATTCGTTGAGACATTCTCTGCGGTAATTCCTTCATCCCGAGCTCCCTAGATAGGTAGTCCGGTCAAGTGTGAAGGAAGCATTTATCCCAGTGGATATCCATCATTGGATTGAAGGTTCATCCTTGTGAAATTTTATCAAAGTTCGCAGGCGGGATCTCTCGGATAACGTCGAAGAAGCTTTATAACTTCAAGTTCGTGCGGGAGGTTGAAGATGAAATTTTGGCTGTTAATTCCAATCAACGGTGCAGATTAGATCCCTTGATCCTGGGAGCCGTTTGGTCGTCCATTCGACAGCTACAATTAATCTGACTTTTATCCAGTCAGCCGACAATGATTGCCCCACCAATCTTTGTGTGCCGCATGTAAAGCGCTAGCTGACTGGGTAATTAACAGATTTAATTTCACAGAAAATCATGGGAAACTTCAAAAATTGATATCTCCCTGCACACTTGACCAAATTATGTGTTCTTAGGCTCATTGGAAAGGTCTCAGGGAGATCTACAAAAGACTTATAATTCCAAGCTCTGATTACATCTGTATTAAGTTTAATTTCAATATTAGTGTTTATGAATTATTATATTAATTATTTAAAATGAATTCACGAGGGCCTGAAATTTTGGGAGAATGAATTTGGGCATGTCCCTGACATGTCCAAATTTTATGTCCCCTATTTGAAGCGTCTAGGGGCATTACCATCCCAATTTTGATTTAAAGGTCATGGTTTGACCCTCAATCCAAATTGGAACCATTGCCTATCCAATGAGATTTAGGGTTTGATTTTGAATGTGCTGATGAGGTGCAGTATAGGGAGTTTAGGCCAGTGATTTTGCCCCAATCCAACCTTAGGATAGCTTCCTAGGATTTTTTTAAGGTGACTTAGGGATCACCGGCTTGGTTTTCCACCTTAGAGAACTCCATTTAGGACCATGTTTGGTGTGTTTTGGCTCTGAGACCATGTGATCTCATGGTCCAAATTTCATCTAATTTGGTGCCCATTTGGTCCACCAACTAGGTGCAAAAAAAAAATCCCTCTCTAGAATTCGACATTAAAATCCACCTTAATTTAAATCCCTATTGATCCCTAAAATTTTTATAAAATACCTCTAATCAACCATAATTCAACTCTTAATCAGTAAAAATTTAAATCCCTTTAATTTGACATTAAAATCCACCTTAATTTAATTTTAATCAAAATCAGTATTTAATCAATCTTAATTAATTAAAAACTATTAAAAATCCCAAAAAATCTTTAAACACTTGCTTATCTCTCCTTAGATCATTTCTGATCTTTAGAGTTGATTTCAAGAAATTTAGGATTCATTTGGGTTCAAATCATAAAATGGGCTCTTTAATTAAGGTAATTAGAAAATTCAATAAATATCTAAACTTCCAAAATTCATAACTAATTGTAAAAAATTCTAAATCAATCAAATTCAATGGCTAATGACTCTAATTAAAATCTAGTATTTTCCAAAAATGTCAAACCCCCAAAATCTGGCAAAGTTAAAAGTCAATATTTTTGGTCAACTATTGGTCAAATCGTGTTAGAACTTCAAAAAATTATAACTTTTCATAGAAGATTCCAAATTGAATATGCCACCTATCTAATAACTCATAATAAGGTCTAGTATTTGTTAAAAATCTGACACCTTTAAATTTCCCTCTGATTTTAAAAATCAAATTTTAACCCCTTAATTAACATATCTAGATATTTTCCTAAAACCCGTTAATTCTTTCAAACTCTAGAATTTTCTAAGTTGGTTAATAAAATACTGAACCAATTTTTAAAATCAATAATCAACTCTCTTTAATATTAATCCACTCTTCTTAATTTCAATCAACTTAAATTAATTGAATAAACCCGATTACTACTAGGTAACCCAGGTCTATGAGACTATTAACTTAGCCCTAATGATGGTGAAATAAACTTTACGGCCTTGGTGTGAAACAAATGTAGTAATCAATTAACATTTAAAATATATTTAAATAAATTCTTAAGATACCAATATTTAAACTCTAACTTAAATCTCCTTTTAAGCCTTAACAAACTCAAATACTAGACAACTCTAACTAATCACCCAACTTAGGATGTACCCCAGTTACACACACTTTATATGGTTTGCTAGGACAACCAACTTTAGATCTAGGTTAGGCCGATGTTTACTTTACTATTGGGTGCCAAATTTTTCATGATTTTACTGCATGTTGTGGATGAAATTGCATTGTTGTGTCTACTTACTCTTTTTTACTGCACTCTGTAGATGATTGATGTGTTTGGCGACTATGTTATCTTTAGGATAGGAAAGATCTGAATGTTCACATTGTTTTTTACAGGTGACCGTACTCATGCAGGGTATTAAAAATGGGGCTAAATCAATAAAAATCAATTATAAAAAATGCTTGCACAGGTGTTTCAGCTATTAAGCCCCAAAGTAAAAAGAATGTGGCCAGTGTGTTTACTTTCTTTTTTGCACATTCTTATATAACTTTTTAGGAATATATATATTTTTTATTTATTAACTGCTTAGGATAACCCTACAGGAGAGTCTAGAATTTTTCATTTTCATATAAATGTGATTTGTGTAAATGTAAAGTGTTGTGAAAGTGGAGTTTTGAATTGAGATACATAGGTCCAGAGCTGGACTCTAAAGAGAAAAGGACACCCCTTAGGGGAGTAGCCCTTTTCTATTTGGAGATCCAAATTTGGATCATTACTCCCTTCCCAAAGAGGAAAGAGTGGCCTTCCCATCAAAGGAAGTGCCCTCTTATCCATTTGGGTAGCATACTTCAAAGAATCCAAGGAGCCTGAAGGAAAGGAGCCCGAAGGAGAACAAGATTAAAGAATTGAATACAAAAGTATCCCATTCAAAACCACTTACGTCTCTACTAGGTTTAGAATCCAGGTTGTTATTAGTGATGCCCGACCACTTTACTTTCTACAAGACCCTAGTTTGTAATAAGAAAGGAAACTCTGCCTATGGATATTTATTAATTAATTCATTTATATTTGATGTGTTGAGATGATTGTGTATAGAACTATCTACTTTTTTTAGTTTTTTTAGTGTTTGTGTGCCGCTTTTTGCTTTCGCCTGGATACGTGAGACTTATAAGGGTGTGAAAGTTTTATACTCACAATTTTAAAGTTTAAAATTTTAGCGAGTCTAAATAACATATAAAGATAATGAATTTAGGGAATTAGCCAGGGATCGATCCCAGGTCGCATGCATATTTCTGCACTTCTTCTCTCCTTGCTTTAGACCCTTCCCGCATATGGGTAGAGTCCGGATAGTCTGACCTATGAGGACGAGGTGCCGGACCTGGGGAAGCTCAGTCTTCTAAAAAATTATTTTCTAAGCCTGTTTTTAACTTTCAAGCATACTTGATTTGAAGTTATTGACTACAATGCATTACATTAGAAATATATTTAAAAAGAGTCAAAATTTTAATTGCATTAGTCCTTAGCATTTTACACACAACATAAGTCAAAGGGGTCAATTAGGAAAATCTCTAGATGTCGGCCCCAGCTCTCCAAAACTAGGTGGTTAGCTGGCTCCCCAATCCAGGCTGGGTAAGTCTAGATCTTGCACTGCATTAATTAGGTTCGGATGACTGTGGTCTAGTGTCCAAATTTAGATCTAGGATCCGGGGCAAATCTTTGATTATAAGACCCCAACCTCTAGGAATATAATCCCAAATTTTTAATAAAATGCTTAACTATAATTAAATCTTCTTTCAATCTAAAATGTAAAGCCCAACACTTGGATTAAGTTGGGACACTTCTGGAATCTCAAAGTGTACCCTACTCTTCTTCACTTAATTCTGTTAATAACTGCTCAATTTTGATTCATTCCCTTTTGAGTTTCTAAAATCCACCTCTTTTTGACATCACTCCTAGAAAATCTAATAAAATTTTATCGCTATTTTAATCGAGAGTTTTCATATATCTCCCTACGATGTAATTAACTACGAGGGCTTGCGCTTGTAGGAGATTTAGAACCACACATTCACCTAATTTAAAAAAAAATTGATTTTCTAAAATTTTTATTGGATTCATTTGGGAAAGATCAAAAGATGATCGCTATTATCATATTCAAAGAATTATCATTGAATGATATTTTCTCTTTTTGGGGAGATATATCTTTCCTTGATAAAGTTTTGGATATGAACTAAATGATCACACTTCTCGATTATTGTAGCTGGATATTTAGTTGAACCTCATTCTGACTCCTCGGGGTCATACGAGGTTCTCTTTAGCATCCGGTCACAATATTCAAGATGGGATTCATAATTCTAAATATGAACACATTTATGAAATTTTATTTTCACCTTTTGAGGTGATATACTATTTCTAATGAGACAGTTTGATTTTAGAATTAGAATTTAATTTTAACTTCAATATTTCCAAAGAAAACCAAGCTTTGAAAAACCTACTTTTCAAAATTCCACCAACATACATATGAACAAACGATCGTATTGTATGATCATGTATGCTTAAAATTTAAAAATTCAATTTTTTTGACGGTTTTTTGTGACTTTTGTATAAAAGATCCATAAAAATTGACGTTAAAAATCATCTAAAATCTTTGCATCATGATTTTTCAAGGGTAATTAAAGGAGAGAGTATGAGAGAGTGATTGAGAGAGATTTTTTCTTAGTGGACTATGAAGGGTTCACAAGGTTACTTAAAGATAAGGATCTCTATATGTGCTTTATATTTTTCACTCTTTCTCTTGTCTTTCTAAATTGCTTGTGAGAAGATCGTTGAAGAAGATCCAGTTCTCTGCCGACACTTGGAGAGTGTGATCAGCCGACGGTTCTCTGCTGACACTTGGAGGGAGTGAAAGGATGAAGGTACTCTGCCTACACTTGGAGGGTGTGAAAGGATGAAGGTACTATGCCTACACTTGAAGGGTGTGAAAGGATGAAGGTTCTCTGCCTACACTTGGAGGGTGTGAAAGGATGACGGTTCTCTATCACACCAAGGATTGGTGGAAGAGAGTTTTGTAAAGGCTTCTCCGCCTTGCTGTAGGGGAAAAAGGAGAGTCACTTTGGTAATAGTACAATACCTGAAGAGGGAGTGTTCAGTGAGAGGATGTAGGTTATATTTGATCGAACCACTATAAATCTTTGTGTCTTTTTAATTTTCGCTGCTTACTGCAAGTTTTTAATACCGTGGTTGAAAAGTTTTATTTTTGAAACTTTAATTAACTTGCCTTTTTGAATCAATCAGTTTCATATTTTAAAATCTAAGAGAATGTTTAACATTATTAATTCACCCCCCTCTTGATTATCCTTGGGATATTAACTTAGGTTTAACAACTTATTCAATATTCAACAAGAATCAATAAGTGGTATTAGAGCTTTATTTCAAAACTATAAGTTTAGACTATTTTTTGAAAAATGAGCAGGCTACTTTTGGAAACTGAAACACACCTGAAGGGTATTCGATGACTAGACCTCCTTTATTTGATAACATCCCTTTCAATTTTTGAAAAACATGCATGTCTACATTTTATAATCATTAGATTATCGTATGTGGATCTTAGTTCAAGAAGGGTATACAAAACCAACTAGATTAGTTGATGGTATTAGAGTTAAATCACCCTTTACAAATTGGACTGTAGAAGAACATGACTTAGCACAACTTAATATAAAATATTTAAACAATTTCTTTTGTGCACTTAAGTTAGAAGACTACATGCGGGTTTCCACTTGCAAAAGTGGAAAGGACATATGGGATAGAATTTATATTACTTACGAAGGGACTAATGAAGTAAAATAATCTAGATTAAACATCATGTTATATGATTATAAATTATTTTGTATGAAACCCAATGAATCTATTTTTGACATGTACACATGATTCACTCAGATAGTCACTTTTTCATTGCATTAAATAGGGAACTATTGAAAGCTAAAATGGTTAATAAAATCTTTATTGTTTGCCTATTGCTTATGATGCAAAAATAACTGCTATTACAGAATCTAAAGATTTAAATATTTACTCTATTGATAATTTTTTTGGTTCATTAATTACCTATGAGCAAGGAGTGAATCAAAAGGAAGATTGATGCAGGTGAATAGTGAAAGGAGAAGAACATTGTAATGAAAATGGAAGAGTCAGAGAGTGATTTATCACAACCTCGCGATGAGAGTGACATTGCTTTAATGACTAGACAATTTAGAAGTTCTCTAAAGAGGAAGCAGAGGAGACACCAACAGTGGAACAGAGGTAAATTTAATAAGAATGTTAAGGTTTTAAATGATATGATTTATTATGAATGCAAGAAACCTGGACATATAAAATCAGATTGCCCAAATCTAAAAGACACTCATAGCAAAGAGAAGGTTGAGGAGAAACAAAATATGAAGAAGGACAAGAAGAGATTTCAAAGAGCTTTCTAGACATACTCAGCTTTGGATTCACGAGGAGGAAGTCACCAATTTGTGCTTAATGGCTGATAATCTTGATCTGTCAGATCAAGAAGAGGTATGCGACTTAACCTATGCTGAACTGTTAGAAGTTTCTGAAAGAATTCATGATGCATATAGAAAGCTAAAGTAAAAGCATACTAGTCTAAATTTAGAATTATAAAAATTGCAAAGAGAATATAAAATCTTTAAGAAAGATCATGTATCAATAAATAACAATCACATGAGCTTACTTAATGAATTTGATGACTTGAATAAAAAGAATGAAATTTTAAAATAATCCTATGCTCAGTTGGAAAAAGATTTTAAAAAGTTTAAGGATGAATAAAAAAATAGAGAGAATTATTTGAATTTTGATAAATATGTGCAAGAAGATTTAAACACATTTCTGAAGTTGAAAGTAAAAGCTCTCGAGGAAAATAGGAAACTACCAATACTTGAAGATTTTACTAATCCTATTTTGTATCTAAAATTTTTATAATCCAAGAAGAGATAGAGTAATTATAGAAGATTAAGAAATCTGTTTGCTGAAGTAAAATGTTATTCTTATGGCATGTTTGAATATATAGCACACACTTGTACCTTACATAAAAAAACTTATTTAGTGTGGAAACTAAAGATGTATAAACTTAGATATATCATACATGCATCTAGTTTTATATTGCCAAAAGGAGAACCCAAACTTATTTGGATTCCCAAGTCTAACATTTAATAGTTTTGCAGGCATGCTCTCATACAAGGCATCATGAGAGCATTTGGTACCTGGACAGTGGTTGCTCAAAGTATTTGATTGGAGATACTACATAATTTATATCGCTAGAAGCCAAAAGTGGAGGCAGGATTACACTTGGAGATAACACCACTAGGAACGTGGTTGGATCATGTATGATTGGAAGCTTGCAAAAATATTTCATTGAAAATGTTCTACTTGTAGAAGGCTTAAAGCATAATTTGTTAAGTATTAGCCAGCTATGTGATAAAGGATACAGTGTAAAATTTTTTCCTACTAGCTGCATATTAAACCTAAATGGTAATGATGTTTTGTATAGATTAAGGGTAAACAATGTCTATATGCTATATTTAAATTATATTAAAACTCCTAATGCTTTTTGTTTGAAAACTATTTCTGATGAATCATGGTTATGGTATAGGAGACTTTGTCACTCTAGCATGAAAAATCTTAGGAAAATTACCCAAAAAGAATTGGTTAGATGTATACAAAAACTAGACTTTACTAAGGATCACCTTTGCGATGCATATCAATTAGGAAAATAGATGAAGCCCTCTTTTTAGTCCAATAAGGATCTTATAACTAGTAAATCTTTGGAGATTTTACATATGGATCTTTTTGAATCAGTTAGAACTGTAAGTCTAGGAGAGAAGGTATACAAATTTTTTATTGTAGATGATTTTTTTAGATTCACTTGGGTTAAATTCTTATATCATAAGAGTGAATCATTTGAGGAGTTTAGAGATTTTTTGACTTAGATTCAGGGGAAACTAGGATGTGAGATTCTAACAATCCAAAGTGATAACGATGGTGAATTTGAAAATGAGATATTTAAGGATTTTTGTAAAGAAAAATGAATTGTAAAAGTTCGTTAGGGATGTTAAGCCCTATAGAACTGGCCCAAGGCTATCCAAGAGGGGGGGTGAATTGGTATTTTTAAAAATTCTTTAGGCAAAGAACGAATACAAACCAAATCACCACAAAAAATAACTGCGGAAGAAAATAAATGCGAAAGTAGTGAAAAATAAGAACACAAGGGTTTATAGTGGTTCGGTCAACTCGACCTACGTCCACTCCCCGGAGGCGCCCTCTGAGTATTACATTACAATCGTGACTCTCCTTTAGCCCCCACAACTAGGCGGAGAAGCCTTTACAAACACCTCTTTTTTCCACACCCGGCAAGGCAGAGAACCTTCCTCCTTTTGCTTCCGCCTGAAGCAGGCAGAGAACCTCGATCGCTTGCTGGAACTTACCTCTCCCAACCCTTCGTCTGATTCAGATCATCCAGGAGTAACTAAGGTTTTTTGACTAGATCGTCCTGGCCGATCCTGATATAGTCCAGGACGATGTGATCGTATCAATCATCCTTAATTATTGCCTTGATTGTCTGATCAATTAAGGCATAATTTGTGAATATCATCCAGGCCGATCCTAAATCATCCTAGCCGATTACCAAAAATACAGAATACCTTAATTGTTTTTTGCGGCAATTTCTTTCTATTTTGAGCCTATCATCCAGGCCGATACAAGTATCATCCCGACCGATTGGCTAATGACGGCTGCCTTAATTAAGAACCCCTGATTAGATTTTCTTTTTTAAGCCCGTTCGTTGAGGCCGATGTAAATATCATCCTGGCCGATTTGAGTAAAAATAGAAATTCTAAGTCTCTCAAGTGTGTGTGTGTGTGTGTAGGGTTACTTTGCATTAGCTACACCAAAGATTACAACTGACACAAGAGGGGAAAAATAAAATTACAGACTGATTATACCCTAATCTATCCCATCTTGAGCTGGCCCCATTTTTCCGTCCGATCTTTGATTCCTGAAAAGTCAGTAGTAAAAGACAATCCAAGTCAAGTAAGAGTGTTTTCCAATCATCAAAATATAGTTCATAGACCTGAATTTGCAATAAATTGATGACAATTTTTTTACACCTAGAATCCCTCAGCGTAATGGGGTAGTCAAAACAAAGAATATAATATTAATTGAAGCCGCTCGAGCCATGTTAACAGAATATTCAGTCCCTAAATATTTTTGGGCAAAAGCGGTTAGCACTGCATATTATGTTATGAATATGGTAAACATTAGATTGAAATTAAGCAAAACACCCTATGAGCTTCTTAAGGGGAGAACACCTAATTTGTCATTTTTATATATTTTTGGATGTAAGGTGTTCATACATAATAATAGAAAATCTATCTTAGAAAAATTTGATCCAAAATTAGATGAAGAAATATTTTTTTAATACTCTAGTATTGGAAAATCTTATAGAGTATTTAACAAAAGAACTTTGGTAATTGAGGATACCACACATGTTGTATTTGATGAATTTGGAATTTTGGAAGAGCCAATTTTTGAAGATGATGAAATAGAAATTAACTCCCAAAGGATTGAGAAAGTTAATTTAGAAGAAAATTTGGAGTTAGAAAACCCTTTGCCTAGAGATTTGATATTTTTTAAAAATCACCCAAAGGAATTGATTTTAGGTGAACCTAGTAAGGGTGTTAGAACTAGGCATGAACTAAACAAAGAAATAAATCATTTTACCTTTATTTCAATGATAGAACCCACAAATATAAATCAAGCACTTTCGGATGAATTTTAGATTTTGGCAATGCAAGAAGAATTAAATCAATTTGTGAGAAATGATATTTAGGAATTAATTGCAAGGCCAAAGGATCAAAGTATAGTTGGAACTAAGTGGGTATTCAAAAACAAAATGAACAACTCAGGAATTATCATTAGAAATAAGACTAGATTAGTGGTTATGGGGTATAATTAGATTGAAGGGATTGATTTTGAGAACTTTGCCTCTGTAGTGTGACTTAAAGCAATTAGGGTTTTATTATCTTTTACCTATTTTAGAGGATTCAAATTATTTCAAATGGATGTTAAAAGTACCTTTTTAAATGGGGTAATTCAAGAGAATGTTTATGTTGAACAACCTCTAGGTTTTGAAAATTTAAAATACTCAAATCATGTTTTTAAAATGAAAAAGGCATTATATGGATTGAAACAGATACCTAGGGCTTGGTATGAGAGGTTGAGCACTTTCCTACTTGAGAGATCTTTTAAAAAAGGAAGTGTGGACACCACTCTCTTTTTGAAAAAATTGGGAGATGATATACTCATTGTACAAATTTATGTTGATGATATCATCTTTGGATATATTAATAAAATTCTTTGTGATAATTTTTCTAAAATAATGAGTAGTAAATTTGATATGAGTCTAATGGGAGATTTGAGTTACTTTCTAGCATTAAGCAAATTGAGGAAGGAATATGTCTTAGTCAGTCGAAGTATGTTAAGGACATCCTCAGAAAATATGAAATGAATAATTATAAACCTCTTAGTACACCTATGAGTTTCTCAGTTCAGTTGGATAACGACCCAAAGGGAAAATCTGTTAATCAAAAGAAATTTAAGAGAATAATATGATCTTTACTTTACTTGAGAACTAGTAGACTCGAAATTATATTCAGTGTTTATTTGTGTGCTATATTTCAATCAGATCTAAAAGAATCACATTTGACAGCAGTAAAAAGGATTTTGAGATATCTCTTGGGAACTCAGAACTTAGGGATTTAGTATCCTAAGTTTAGCTCTTCATTTGAAATAATTGGATATTCAGATTCAAACTTTGCAGGTTATAGGGTTGAAAGAAAGAGTACTTCTAGAACTTATCAATTTATAGGAAATTCTTTAGTTTCTTGGTCGAGTAGAAAATAGAATTCCATAGCCCTATATACTGCTGAAGCTAAATACATTGCCTTAGGAAGTTGTGTGGTATAAGTTCTTTGGTTTAAATAATATTTGATTTACTTAGGATTTACAATAGGCATAGTTCCAATTTATTGTGATAACACTAATTCCATTTACATTTCAAAAAATTCTATTCAACATTTTAGAACCAAACATATAGATGTAAGACATCATTTAATAAGAGATCATGTATCCAAAGAAGAAATTAAATTTAACCATATTTTTACTGAAAATCAACTTGTAGATATTTTTACAAAACCAATAGCCTTTGATACTTTTAGCACATTAAGAATAAGGCTTGGTGTGATTTACCTCAATGCTTAATTAAAATTTTCTGCAAACTTGATATGTGTTTTTGTGTGTTTTTCTTTTTATGTTTTCGTTTTTAATTTTTTGTTTTCGTGTTTTTGAATTTTTGATTGTGTGTGTTTTGGACATGTTTTTGACACATCAGATTTCATGTTTCTAATTGATCGTCTAAATTTTTCTAAGTGTTATATTCATACTATACAAAATTTTTTTTATCACGTAAGAATTATGTAGCATGTCGATCGTTGTTTTGAACTGATTGCATAAAGTTTTAATTTTCAATACATATTATAATGTATGATATTTATATCGTCCCAAACAATTTGTATTACTTCTTCTATATGCATGTAGATAATTATACGGGCAGAATCAATTATTATAACCGATCATACGTATGAACTTTTAGTTTGTACATACGAACCATGTGTCATTCTATGTAGGGGATGAATCTAACTGTCATTAAAATTTTCTTAAATAACCAATCATCCCAAACAAACACCTATTCGTCTATACGATCATATGGTTAAAAATCCTGTACGAAAGGATGCCTCATAACTTGCGTGATTACGAAAAGTTATTATGTTTCAACGTATTCGTTCATACATACAAAATTTATTTCATCATGTATGAACCATCAATCATATAGTATGAACCCATTTTTGTACATACAAAAGATTTTTATTTTTTAAATAGGAGGGCTTTAGAATTTATTTTCATTCACTTCAATAGCCTCTTCTAATCCTTCTTATCTTAGTAATGGCCAGTTATAGCAAGAGGGGTAGACTCATTAAGGGTTAGTCTTCCAAGGGTAGAGATAATAACTAACTATCCAAGGCTAATTAGGATTCTTTTCTTAGGTTTGTTTCTGCCAAGATTACACCCTCTAGAATCCTACTTCAAGAGGATATTCACTTTCAAGTGATGCCTCTTTTCACCACCACTCAATTTGCATTTATTCTGACTCTGATTCATGCCTACAACAAAGAAACCTTTCACTATTTTTTGGCTAACATGACTTTTAGTGAGGATGAGAGTAAGATCATATCTCTTGTACTAAAAAAAGGATATAAATAACTAAGGAAGATTTGGGAACTCTTTTGCACTTAAGGACTCAAGGAGTTAGAGCCCACACTTTGACTTCTATATCTAATTTTGACTGGACTGAAACAAATAAAGTTATTAGAGGGATTGAATAAGTATGTCTTTTGCTCCCTTTCTTTAAACCAAAATACAAGGGTCATTCAGCATGTCCTTAAGACCTCTATTATTCCTAAAGCTAGTGACCGCATTAACATTACTCCTTTTCTATCCACTGTTACTTACCTTATCATGACTGATCAACCTAAAGATGAAGCCCAACTTATTACTGACTATATTCATGGCCTTTCTGAAATTGAACAAGCCTTTCAGAAGAGGAAGAAAAATATTACTTTAGGACACCTAGTGACCTATATCCTTGAGAAGAAGTACAATTTTGTTCATCCCGATCCTCTACTTGAATTACCTATCTACTTTAATGAAGCTTCATTTCGAGCATTTTTTGGGAGAGATGATAATATAAGTGAGGGTTTTGAGGGAGAAGGGGGAGCATCTGCACCTGTACCTACTCGCAGACCTAACTTTCAGGAGATGGTCCAGCACTTTGACCGACTAGAGAGTCATTTTGATCAGCGCTTTGATCAAATTTAGAATCACCTACACCAGCAGGATGTACAATACCAGCAAGACATGGGTTGGATTTGAGGTTAGTTCGACTCGGTGAACACCAATTTAGCTATAATGAATAGCTATTTTTCTATCTTCAACCAGCCACCTCCTCCAAACTAAGGCCCCTAAGATTTATGGATGCACTTCTTATGTATTATCTTTGCCAGTCCTTTGAGATGTGATGTGATGATTTTTATGTTATGTTTGTTTAGTGTTTTCTATATTTGTTGTTATGTTATCTTATTTTTGAGTTTTATGTATTGATATCATATGTGCCTTAATGTATCAAATCTTCATTTTGATATCAATAAAAAATGTTTTATTTTGTTTAGTTGATTTTGTTTTTTATTTAAAATGTTAGTTTACCTATATGATAATCCTGACTTAGTTGATCTAAAAAGTGTTATAATATGAATAACAATATAAAAATTAATATTTATTAGGAAATCTAATTTTTCAAAAATATAAGTTAATTTATAACTCGATCAAGTTAAGGCTATCAATCTCATATTCTTTTTAGGCATACATAATTTTAATATTATTATTATAATTTTGATTTCTTATTATTTTTTATTTCTCTTTTCAATATAATTATCTTTGTACTTAGAGAAGTTTAATCTTTTAGATTATTGATTTTAGAAATATTAATTAAAAAATAGAGAAACGTACAAGTGTACAAAAATCGAAAGAATGCGCAATGGTTTACAAATTAAAAAGAGGCACAAAATTAGTTCAAATACAAAAAGATGCACAAATTGTGTCATAAATATTTGAAAAGATTCGCAATATCGCCAAACAAGTGTATTGAAAATATTCTTTCCTCTATCTTTTAATCTTCTATTTAAAATCAATATAATGTTCAATTATATTTTGCATTGGAATTTAACTTTAATTGATCTTTATTTAGTGACCTTTACAATAATTTTCCTTATCTATTTGTCTAGATTATTTCATGATCTTGATATATTTATCTTGTCGATGTTATATTTTAATTTAAATATTATGAATCTTTATTTTTCTCTAATGAATATTAATCTTATTATTGCAATTATAATTCAATCTCTTTCAAGATCAATTATCAAAGGTTTCTCATATGACTTCTTACATTTCTTTTGTTTTTCTTCTTCCTTCTTTTTGTTGTTGTCAAAAAGGGGGAGAAATATTATTTGTTTGTGTTTATTTACATTGGATATTATTTGTTTGCATTTGATTTTTGATTTGATTTTTGTGTTCTAATGTTCGTTAGAGTTATTTTATTTTTTTGTTTGAAGTGTTTTGTGAGTTTATGAAAAATTAAAATAACTGATTTGTTCATATTAGAAATTCCCTTATATTCACATGATTATTCATTTAGGAAAAGTTAAGGAGAAATTTTGGATTTTTAATTTTATTCAAATAATAATTATTTTGCCATCATCAAAAGGGGAAAATTGTTGAGATAGTTGCTACTTAGTTTTGTATGTTTGATATTCTTGCAACTTGTATATTTTTTATGATTCTAAATATTATTGATTTTATTATTATTTCTCCTAATATATTTTGGAAGAATTGTTTTGATCTTGTGTGTACTAATATTTCAGGGAAATCATACTCCAGATTGTTGAAAACTTCAAATCAAGATCAATTTAAAGTTTATTGTAATTGAAGTCTATATTTTTCATTTTATTGAGTCTGAAAGAGTGTGATTGTAATTGAGTAATTGAACACACACATTGGGGGAGAGTTTAAAATTCATATTTTTTAACTGACTGTACTGTATGATATCACTTCATACTGGATGATCTGGTCAGTTATTTTTCCCAACGAGTAGTCGAACGAACAGAAATGAAAATATTTTTTTCTAAATATAGATCATACGGGACGATCCCAGGTTCATACAAGGATAAACGTATCGGGTCTATTATCACATGAAGATCATACAGGACAATCCGAGGTTCGTATATGAACTAATGCCTCAGGTCTACTCTCATACGAGATGATCCTAGTTTCATACAAGGATGAACGTCTCGGGTCTGTTCTTGCAAGAAGATCGTATGGGATGATCCCAGTTTCATGCAAGGATGAACATCTCGGGTCTGTTCTCGCACAAAAAAAAATCTAAGTATGGATCGTACGGGACGATCCCAGTTTCGTATAAGGACAAACGTCTCGGGTTCATTCTAGCTCTTTTCATCCCAACAATTTGTATAGACAATTTCTTAAATTTTCTAACTGTTCATCCCGGATGAACTTGGTTCATACTAAATGATGATCGTGTATGAAATGATTTCATATCGATTCACAACAGGTTCGTACGCAACAATATTTGAATTGTTCGTACGTACGAACATATAATCATATTATACAATCGTGTAAGCTTAAAATTGAAAATTTTTAATTTTCTAGACAAATTTTCATGTCTTTTGTATAAAAGGTCCATTAAAAACTGACGTTAAAAATCTTCTAAAATCTTTGCTTCGTGATTTTTTAAGAGCAATTAAAGGAGAAAGTGTGAGAGTTTTTGAGAGAGATTTCTTCCTAGTAGAGTGTGAAGGGTTCACAAGGTTACTCAAAGGTAATGATCTCTGTGTATGATTTATATTTTTCACTCTTCCTCTTATCTTTCTAGATTGCTCGTGAGAAGATCTTTGAAGAAGATTCGATTCTCTATCGACACTTGGAGAGTGTGAACAGCTGATGGTTCTCTACCGACACTTAGAGTGGGTGAAAGGATGAAGGTACTCTGCCTATACTTGGAGGGTGTGAAAGGATGAATGTACTCTGCCTACACTTGGAGGATATGAAAGGATGAAGGTACTCTTCCTACACTTAAAGGGTGTAAAAGGTTGAAGGTTCTCTGCCTACACTTGGAGGTGTGAAAGGATGACGATTCTCTACTGCACTGGGGATTGGTGGAAGAGAGTTTTGTAAAGGCTTCTCCACCTTGTTGTTAGGGAAAAAGAAGAGTTACTTTGGTAATAGTGCAATACCTGAAGAGAGAGTCTTCATAGAGTAGATGTAGGTTGTGTTTGAATGAACCACTATAAATCTTTATGTCTTTTTAATTTTCGTTGCTTACTACTGCAAGTTTTTAATACTATGGTTGAAAAGTTTTATTTTTGAAACTTTAAATAACTTGCCTTTTTGAATCAATCGGTTTCATATTTTAAAATCCAAGAAATTTTTAAAATTACCAATTCACCCCCCCCCCTCTCTTTGTTAGCCTTGGGACATAAGCTTAGGTTTAACAACCTATTCAAGATTCAACAAGAATCAACAAGTGGTATCAGAGCTTTGTTTCAAAACCATAAATTTAGATTACTTTTTAAAAAATGAGCATGGCTACTTTTGGAAATTGGAATGCACCTGAAGGGTATTCAATCACTAGACCTCCTTTATTTAATAACATCCCTTTCGATTTTTGGAAAACATGCATATCTACATTTTTACAATCATTAGATTATCATATGTGGATCTTAGTTCAAAAAGGGTATACAAAACCAACTAAATTAGTTGATGGTATTATAGTTGAAACACCATTTGTAGATTGGATTATAGAAGAACGTGACTTAGCACAACTTAATGCAACATGTTTAAACAGTTTCTTTTATGCACTTAAGTCAGAAGACTACATGCGGGTTTCCACTTGCAAAAGTGGAAAGGACATATGGGATAGTACAAAAATAAATGAACTCATTTGGGATGAACTATTATGCACCCTATTTCATACTCTATCAGTCGTTTATACGAAATGACATCATATAATATGAACAGTGCACAATTATAAGACATGATTTGATTAACTTCATTTTGGTGGAAAAAATATAATAAATCATCCAAAATGGTTGTAAATCATACAATATGATTTGTTTTAAAATTTTAAGTTTTGTCTCTCTCCCCTGTGTGTATGTGCACGGTTATCCAATTACAATCATACTTTCTCAGACTCAAAAAGATAAAAAATAATTTACAGACTTCATTACATGAAACCCTAATATACTATATCTTAAAGTCTTTAGTAGTCTACAGTATAATTTTCCTGAAAATGTTAGTACACAAATAACAAAAAGAAAATGTCAGTACATACTAGGAGAAATGATAAAATTAATAGAATAATAATATTTTCTATCATAAAAAATGCCTTATCAAGCTGGATTCCTGAGTTGCAATAGGGTCAACACTTAGGCTAGTTCAAGTGGTCAAAACCATTTTGACTTGAGCCAATTTTCTCCATAGATCAATTCAGGTGCAACCTTCACTTGCATTGGATGCCCTTTGACCCCATACACTCACTACAATAATCCCATGATCTGGCTAGACTAGGGTCAAACCCAAATGGACCCAAACCTACCTAGAAATGGGTCAAACCAAGCCATGTTGGGGTATTAGACCATCCCATGGCCAAATAAACCCATAATTGGATTCAACATGATAAAACCTACCTCCCCTATCAAGCTCAAGTCCTGGCTAGACCTAGGTTACACCCAAACAGAACCAAACCATACAAGTTTGGGTTAACTTGAGCTTATTCATATAATTAGGCTGCCTCCTAGCCAATTGACTCTCCCTTTAGACTCACCAAACCTCCAACAATCTTTCCACCTTAGCCTGACCTAGCCAATACCTGGCTTTGACCAGAATGAATGGAAAACTAGCTCTAGTGGTCCCACATTTATGATCTTTGACCGAAGCATCCCCAAGGCCTAAGTTTGATTCCTATGAGTTGAAACGACTCCTCATGATGCTCCCTTCCACAGGGAGGCCATTAAATGGTCTGCCTAGTCGATCCCAACCATTCATGCCTACGGGGGTAATTTAAATAAGGTACTTCAATTCAAAGGAGTTCATTTACTCCCAAGATTTAAAAAAGCCTCCCCATAGCTCCTTGAGTATTCCCCTATATTTTCCTAGCCACGCAGCCTCTTCTTCACCATGGTCCGGAGTGAGCTTCAATAAAATCTTTTTACCCTCCACTTGAAGTCATACATCCGGTGGTCTTCCAGTATAGACATCTAAAGGAGAAACACTCATCTTCATCCCCTAAAGCTTCTTGATAGAAAAACCCATTCATTGATGCTTTCTATACGGTGACATCCTCTTCTTGAGCTCCTAGCTAGGTAATATCAGTGAACGGTGAAACAAATCATTAACCTGCCAGAATTTGATCATAGGATTGATAGCTTCTAGTGTCTTGATCCTTCCTATAAAGTTTGGTTGAGAGTTATAAATGGGATCTCTCGAATCACGCTTTAAAAACTCTATAACTTAGGGCACCTACGGGAGGTTTAAGATGTAATCCCAATTGCTGATCTTGATCAACAGCTCTGATTAAATCCTATGATTCCATAGTCATATTAATCATAACTGGTTATAGCCATTTTTGTATTTATACAATCAGTGCCAATGAATGGCTGCCCAGTCAGAGTATGCACACATATAAAACGGTCACTGACTATGTAATTCTGGTTCAAATAAATCTAGAAATCATGAGAAACTTCAAAAATTCACATCTCTCAATCTATTTAAATATTTTAGGAGTTTTTGGGCTCATTGGAAAGATCTCAGAGAAATCTTCAAAAGCCCTATGATCTCATGTTGTGAATTGCATATAACTTTATGAATTCCAATAGTTATCTTATGTGTATTTTAGGCTTTTCTTTTGAAATTGAACTCACCATAACTTGAGACTTTCAAAAATTGAATTTGGGCATGTCTCTAACATGTCCAAATTTTCTCCCCCCCTGTTTGAATCATCTATGGGCATATTTGACTCAATTAAACCTAGGGATCATAGTTTGACCCCTAAGTACAAATTGGCTTTGTGATCTATCCAATGGTAATTAGGATTTGAATTTTTATGTGTTAAGTGTGCTTAGGATGCGCAGTTTAGATACATTGATTTCATCTCCTTCCTTGACTTAGGTAGTGAGTTAGGATTTTCTTAAGGTAACCCTATAGTTACTTTAGGTGGTTTGGATAACCACCTTAAGGGATTCAACTTAGGCCCAAATTTAGTGGGCTTGGGCCTTTAGTTTAGATAAACTCATAGCCCATGTTTCATTAAAAATGGAGCCCATTTGGTCCACCAACTAGGGAACCCAAAATCATCTTGTAAATTTATCATAGATCCTTAATTAAATCATAATTAATTCATATAAAATCCAAAAATTCTATATAATGTACCATATTGCTCATAATTAAGCAATTAATCCATAAAAAATAAAAACCCTTTGATTAGATCATTAATTTAGGGCTAATCCAAATTTTGATGAAAATTAACCTTTAATTAATTAAAAATATTTAAAAATTCTTAAAAAAACTCCATGGACACTTGGGATTATCCCCTTAGGTGCTAAGGAATAGTTGGCATTAATTTAGGGCTATTCAAATTTTTATGGCTAACCCAATTTTTAGGGCTAATCTAAATAGTTGGGATCTTCTAAGTAATGAATTTTTTAAGGACTTAGGATTAATTTAGGTCAAATCAAATTTTTGGGGAATCAACCTTTAAGGTGTTTGGATTAATTTGGATCAAAATCCCTAAGTCCTCTCTAATTAAATAATTTTAAAAATTCCAAAAATATCTAAAGTTTAAAAAATAATAAATAATTTTAGAAAATTCCAAGTTGAACAAATCCAAAACCATTCAACTCTAATTAAAATATATTCTTTTCTCAAACTGTCAACTCCTAGTCAACCATTGTTCAAAATTATGTCAAAACTTCAAAAATTCATAACTTAATGTGAAAAATCTAAATTGAGTAAACTTAGAGTCTAATTACTCATCTTAAGGTCTAGTATTTAATAAAAATACCCAAATTCTAGAAATCAATTTAATTTTACAAGTTAACTTTTGACCCTTTCTATTTAATGAATTAAACAATTCCAATAATTCTAAAAATCCAATAATCCACTTAAAATTTTAAAAAATTCTAATTTAATTATTCAAACTAGCATTTAATTAATTAGTTTAAAATCTATCAATCTTATTCATAAACTAATTAAATTAACTTAATTAACTCTGATTGCTATTAGGTGTATTAAATTAGCCCCAAGGAATGTGAAATAAATTTCATGACCTCGGTGAGCAATAAAGGTAGTACTCAATTAACCTTTAAAATACATTTTAAATAAATGTTTATACACTAATATTTAAACCCAAACTAAAATTTTCTTTTCACCTTTAACAAACCCGAACGCTATTCAAAAAATTACCCAGTTTAGGATTATCCCAGCCACGCAGCCTTCTACACACACTTTAGATGGTTTGCTAAGACAACCAACTCTAGATCTTGGCTAGGCTAGTGTTTAATTTTTTGCTACTTTTGTGTCATATTTTTCAAGTTTTCACTTCATGCTATTTGCAAAATTATTTGATTGATTTGAGTGTTTATTTACCAAGGTTAGGAATGATTGGTTGCTCATAGAGTTTTCTGCATGTGGCCATACTCATACAGGGCTAAATTAAATAAAGCAGGCAAAGTAAAATTTAAATTAAGAGAATTTTTTATAGGTGTTAAATGTTAAAGCCCCCCTTAAAAATTAAAAGAGTGTGGGCAAGTGTGTTTACTTATTTAATTCAATATAAATATATAAACTGCTTGGGATATTTTGATTTTAATGCTTAGTATAATCGTGCAGAGAGTCTAGATTTTTATTTCAAAATTGGTGTAATGTAATTTGATTAAGTCTTGAGTTGTGAAAGAGTCTTCAAGTTGGGATATATGCATTCAACTTGGAGCCCAAAGAGGAGGAAACATCCCTTAAGAGAGAGTTTCCTTCCATTTGGACATCCAATGTTAGGTTGATTCTCAATATCTAAAGAGAAAATAAAACATCCCTTTAATGAAGAGTTTCTTTTCATTTGGATATCCAAAACTAAAGAATCTAAGGAGCTCAATGAAGGATGAAGAAGTGAAGACTAAGAGTATCTTACTCAAAGTCACTTATAATAGTTCAAGGATTAGAATCTAGGTTATTATCATTCGTACTTGGCCACTTTTAATTTCTATAAATTTTGGATTTCAATAAAAAGGCACTTGCCTATGTACCCTTATTCATTTAATTAATTTGATTGATTTACTTGGCTTGCACCTATTTTCCTAGTTTCTTTTCTTACATGTCGATTTTGCTTTTGCGTGGAAACAATCGAAGCCTCGTGAAGGTATGAATAAAACATTTTATACTTAAAAGTAAAATTAAAAATTTATGCTCACATAGAAACTCTAATAATCTAAGAAGTAAGATCGGGACCTCCGAAAGTTCTCATTTATATATATTAAATTACATCTCCTCCTTGTTAAGCACCTCCCTGCCTGCGAGTTCTCAAAGACCAGCTGGCCTATTAGGCTGCAATTCTATCAAGGGGATATTGTGCAATCTCTAAAATAAATTTACTTTTAAGCCTTTTTTAAAATTGTTTAATTCTTACAAATTTATGCATTTTATCAATTCAATCAACAAACATTGCATTAGAAACTAATTTAAAGTGTCTAAAAATTTTGATTATATTTTTAAGCTTATTCACATTACATAAGTCAAGGGATCAATGAGGATTCGCTTTAGATATTGGTCCCATCTCCTCAAAACATAATAAATAATGTCCCTACCACTCTTTCAATAAATACAATATACCTGTTTTTAAATCATTTAGGTGGTTAGCTGGCTTCCCAATCCAAGTTGGGGTGAGTCCAAGTTTTGCACTACATTAGTTAGGTTCGAGTCATTAATGTCCAGTACCAAATTTAGACTTAGGATTCAAAGTAGATTCAGAGTCATAAGATCCCAAATTTTAGGAATGTAATCCCATTTTTCTAATAAACTGATCAGCTCAAGTTAAAGCATTTCTCAATCTAAAACCTAAGGCCTAACACATAGAATAGGTCTAGGTGTTTTTTAAGCATTTCAGAATCTCTAAACACCTCTTACCCTTCTTCCCTTGACCTCCAAAAATAAGTGTTTAAAATTTGATCCCATCCTTGTTGAGATTCTAAATTCACATTCTTTAATATCACTCCTCAAAAGTCTCCAAATAGAATTTCTACCATTATTTTGATCGAGAGTATTCATATGGAATTCAACTTCCCTATGATGTAATTAACTATCAAGGCTTACGCTCGCAAAAAAATTTAGAGCCCACATCTACTTTTCAAAACTAACTTTTAAAAACTCAAATAGTCTTCTTGGGAAATCTAAATCAACAACGATCATTATTATCATGTCCAGATGATCGATGATAGATAATATTTTCTTTCCCTAAAAAGATACATCATCTATTATTATAACTATGTATATGAAAAACAAGTGATCCTATATCTAGATTTATATAGTAAAATATTTGGTAGATCATCATTTTATCTCTTCTGGGTTATATGTAATTTTCCCTTAAATTTGACTATTGCAACTTGGGTGAAATTAGTAGTTTTAATATATGAACCCATTAGGAAATGATATCTTTGCTTCTCGTGGCAATATACCATTTATAATGATTTGTTCAATCATGGGACTAAAATTCTAAAATCAAACTTCCCAAAGAAGATTAATCTTTTCAAAAACCCCTTCCCAAACTCAACAATCCAAGTAGAGGCGTGATTACATTCACCACATGTCCTTTGTGTCTATAGCATGCTGATCGTTATCACTTGTAAAGATACGAATATCAACATTGCATTCACTATACATTGAGCTCAATTGTCTATGATAAATTGATGTGTTTATTTGTAAACTCCCTTGGCATTAGTCATAGGAACATTATTGTATATGTTGCATGAGGCTTTCATATGTTCACCAGTAGTGTTTTATTTGTCGGTGAGCTGGTGTACTTGACTGTGTAAGAGTTATTGTAGGAATCTATCACATTCACCATGTGTCGTCTCCCCTAACTTGCAGTTGCTTAATTTATCCACTTGTAAATTGGCATTGATTAGAGAAGGATTGTTGTACTTGTATATTTTCCATGCATCGTTCATAAGTGTATCACGGTATACCGATTGCTTTCACTCATGAATACTCTGTTTGATGCATTATTTTTTAGTATACTTGTAAGATCGATGTAGATGCCACACACTGATCATCATTATTCATATATTCACTTCTAACTAGGTCACAGGTTCTTCTTAATCCTTGTTGATAATTATTTGGTTTTCATCTTCAATTGTGAGTGAATCATCTTATATATGAGCTATAAGGTTCTCTGAAAAATTCTTGTGCATCCACTTGCAAATAGATTGCACATTCTTGTTAATCGATGATGATCATTGTGATAATTGTATATTTGTTGTTCATTCCCTTAATGTTCACCTAAGTGACCATGATCTACTTAGACATTAATTTGTTTACTTATACAAGATTCGAACCTATGTATTTCATTCAAGGCTAAGTTCCTTATTATCCACTTGAATTTATTGTGTCATCGTTCACATCTCATTTATGAACCTGCCACCCATCTTCAATCACTTAAGAGCATGATTAAGGTATAATTTTTGTACTCATGACATGCCCCATTTTTTATTCAATCAATTATCACTTAGGGGTGAGTTATGCCTAACACTTCAAATCAATTATCATGCTCCAAAGTCCTCATGTCATGGATTTGTAATTAAGTCATATTTTTCACAATCTTATTTTTGCATGTTTATCCTCGTTCTGATTGAGATAGTTATCATTCATTTGTCATTGATTTCATTATTCATGAGTTTCATCAATTTCTTTTATGTTAGGTTTAATCCAAGTTAAGCTTAATGCCATTTGTTCCATGTCCACTTGAGTCAAAAATATGCTTATTGTCCAAATCAAGTCCCCTATTTTGTCCAAGTCCTGTGCATGATAAGATAGAATTTTGCCAGCCTTCTAGCGTTCCCCCCCCCCCCACACACACCGTTCCCCCCCCCCCCACACACACACACATATATTACATATGAGCTTAACAATCAATAATAATAATGAAAATAATTAACGCTCTTAACCAATTAACAATATTAATAAAACTATTTACAATAATTTGCTTTAATAATTAATATTAACAGTAACACTAGTAAGATAAAATAAAATGGAAATAAAACAAAAATAATTAAGAATAGAAAAGTCTTACTATTTGGGGCTTAGTTTAGGTTAAGAAATGTTGGTCGTTGAGGAGGATGGGCTCGTTAGTTGTAGAGAAGTATAGTGGGTTGATATGAGAAGTATGGTGGACTTCACAGTGAGTTAGGTTTACTTGGGCTAGTGATATAGATCTATTATTGGCTGCCAAAGAATAGAACAAGTGTAAATATCAGGATTTTTTTCTTTTTTTTTTGGCATGAAGCAGAGCAGAAGAGGACTGATTGTGTGTGACAAATAGGGAAAGTAAGAGAGAAAGCTTATTTTTGGAAGAGCAGAATAAACAAGCTTAAATATTCAGTGATTATGAGAGGAGTATGGAGCTATTACATGTAACTGGTTGCTGGTGGGAATAAGAGTAGCTAGTGTTTAATTATGGTCCCATGCAGGAATCGGGTCATACAGTATGATCTTCTCCAATCATTCTGTACAATCTAATTGAATAATTTAATCATAATTAAACACCTAATCACAGGATCAATTTAGGCATGATTATCATCGATCGTATAGTACGAAGGTTTTCTGTTGACAATCATATGGTATGATTTGACACATATTTTGAATATTAAAATATTATCTAAATTATGATTGGTGGATATTTTGCAAATATAATGTATCGTTTTGTATGAAAGAGATCATACAATATGAAGAGTTTAATCAATCTTAATTAATTGTGGTGCCTTTACTAGGATTTTTCGTTTTAACTGCTCATTCAGTATGATATAAATCATATTATACGATTAGTTCAGAAAATAAAAAAATTTTAACTCACCAACTCACTCCCTTCAGTGTGTGTGTATAAGATTAATATATATGACTTGGCTCAAGAAAGGTAAACATACATTGAAGTTGAAATTACAAATAGACTCAACCCTAGTCTACCAAATCTTGAGCTAATTGACATTGCAAGTGAACTGTGGACATAAAATATTAGTGAACAGGGCAATAAAATAGATATTCAATAAAAAATTTAATAGAAGATAATAGTATGAAAATAATAATATTTATTAGCATCAAAATCTCAGTGCTTGGGTTCAGATTCATAACAGAAGGTGGAGGTTGCATGTGAAGAGCTGGTCACGAGAGACTCAGGCTTCGTTTGGGACGGCTTTTTTATTGTTTTTTAAAATGGAGTGTTAGTACAATTTTTTTTATTTTTGTACTAAAACTCCATTTTAGAAAGCAATAAAAAGCCGTCCCAAATGAAGACTCAGTCAAGTGGAGAATAGGGACACTCGAATAGATTTTTTGTTGTTGGGTTTAAATTTTTAATGGTTTTAGTAGAGAGGAGTTCAGCTAATGTTCAAGCATTTGGTTTACTGCTTGTATTTTTGTGGATGGACAGGACGAGGTATGAAGATGTTAACAAGAAAGTGACGAAGGCTTGTGAGAAGAGAAATCCAAACAAAAAACTTAGTTTCTTCTTACTTTAAGTACGAGGAGAGCGTTTGGTCGAGGTGAGCTACTGCTGTTGCCAAGATTTAGAAATAATTTGAGCCGCAAAAATTTTGGTAATTGCAGCAGTAAATTGACTGATACGATGTAACATTAAATTGGGATCTGATTTCCCATTTGACTCTCAATATATATATTTTTTTATCAAATTGAAATTAAATTAATGCTCTACCATGATTCTCTTATCTATTTGAAACGACCTCGACACATCAGTAAATCAAAATCATCTCGATTCAACTGCCTTTCTTTGAAATGTTCGAGATAACCTTGGAGCTTGAATTGATTTGCGTGCATAATTTTTGTTGGGCGAATTTGTAGTATATTTTGGGTATTGACGGCATTCCAAATAAATGGAAAAGTTTATTTTGTGGTTGGATGTCATTTGGGCAACGTCATGTGTTAATTTTATCAATTTATGCATCATTACCTCAGGATCGATGTTGTTTCGCTGTGCAAACCAAATTAAATAAATAAAATGTGATTTTTGAGTTTTCACGATGTTTAGGATGCAACAACAAAATCCATTCTACGATTAGACGTTGTTTCGGCGACACTGCGCCCTAATTTCCACAATTTGTGCATCGTCGCCTCAAGATTCACGCCATTTTGTCGAAAAATCCAAATTAAACAAATGTGGTTTTTAAGTGTCCGTGATGTTCCAAATGCAACGAAGAAATTTATTTTATGATCAAATGTCATTTGGGTGAATGTAGTGCACTAATTTCTCAATTTATGCATCGTCTCCTAAGGATTCATGTCACTTCATTGGGCAATATCAATTTTTTTTTAAGAAGGCACAATGAGGTGCCGATATTATTAATCAAAGAAATTCCTAATTACAAACTAATACCATAACTTGATTCCTACTTTAACATTTTAGAAAATAAATGAGGAACATTATTACAAGATAAATTTTCCCAATAAAAATCCCTACAAAGAGCATAGTTAGCACAAAGGTTCGCTAACTTATTACTCCTTCTATTAACCCAATTAAAGAAAATAAACTTATGATTGAAAAATAAAAGCTCATCTCTCCATTTTCCTCCCAAGTTTTGCAAGAATTTAATAACATTGTAATTGTCACCTTCTATAATTATACCATGGTAATCTTGCATCCAATCTTTTTAAATTTCTTCTATAAAATGAACCGCCATAAGCTCCAGATTAGCAATATCCCAATGAATACAAGATTGACCATAGCCTAGTAGAAACCTTCCTTTATTGTCCCGAACTACACCTCCAATTCTAGCTTTGTATGATTGTACCAAGGATGCATCTACATTAATTTTGATAAAATTGGGAGGAGGAGGTTACCAACGATCTAACAGTCTAGAAGACTGATTAGTATCCCAGTGACCCAAATTCCCATCTAACATGTAAGAAATGGAAGCATAACATACAACATTTGAAGCTATGAACATAGAGCAATCCTCCTTTCCGTCATGAATAAGTTTATTCCTTGATCTCTATATAAGATAGACTGCATTACAATAAATATTAATAAGAAAACCATGAGATTCATTATACTTTTCCATCCATCTCAAGCAGTCTTGAAAGGATTCAAAAAACTGAAATCCAAATCCCCATTTGTTCAAACCACCAATAACTTCCTTCATCTTCATACATCTTGTCATGATATGATCAAAATCCTCTCTTAAGTTGCAACCCCTTGGACAACCAAATACAACATGAATTCTTCTCTAATATAAAAAACATTTTCGCTGTTTTGACCGAACCACTATAAACCTCGTGTCTTTATTTTTTCGCTGCCTTTTATTTTTGTGCTTTTTAATTTTAAAATTGTGGTTAAAAAACATTTTCTATAAAACTCATTAAAGTTTATTTTTTGGTTTAAAAATTAAAAGGAGGATTTTTTTACTTACCAATTCACCCCCCCCCCCCCCCCCCTATTGGTTAGCCTCGAGCAAGTTCTTAAGGGCTTAACATCTCTAACGAACTTTCAATATTACATTGTATTGATTATCTATTTTCATATGTTAAAAAAGCTTTAAGAAGGAGATTTTTCTTTTTGTTAA
>NW_021319658.1:615410-621146 GCF_001605985.2 Dendrobium catenatum | reverse complement strand
AAGGGAGAAGAACATAGCACTAAATGTGGAAGAGTCTGAGAGTGAACACTCACAACTTGAGGATGAAGACGACATCGCATTTATGACTAGACAATTCATAAGCTTTCTAAAGAGGAAGCAGAAGAGACACCATCATTGGAATAGAGGTAAACATAATAAAAATGTCAAGGTTTCAAATGAAGTGATTTGCTATGAGTGAAGGAAACCTGATCATATCAAGACTGAATGCCCAAAACTCAAAGCCACTCCTAACAAGGAGAAGGTTGAGGAGAAACCAATTATAAAAAAGAGCAAGAAGAAGTTTCAAAGAGCTTTCTGGGTGGACTCAGCTTCAGATTCATTAGAGACTGAGAAGGAAGAGGAAGTCACTAATCTGTGCTTAATGGCCGATAATCTTGGTCAGTCAGATCAAGAAGAGGTATGTGACTTAACCTATGATGAAATTTTTGAAGTTTCTGAACACATGCATGATGCATATAGAAAAATGAAGAAAATGTATGCTAGTCTAAGTTTAGAATTTCAAGAATTACAAAAAGAACATGAAATCCTTAGGAAAGATCATGCTTTAATTGATGACAACCACATGAAATTACTTGATGAATTTGATGACTTTAATAAAAACATGAAAATTTAAAATCATCCTATGCTGAACTTAAAAAAGATTTTAAAAATTTTAACGATGAATCGGAGAGCAAAATTTATAGTTCAAATTATACAATTCAAATCTTGGAAGATATGAATTCATTTTACAAATTAATGATAAAAGCTCTCAAAGATAATAGGATACCCCTTAAACTTGAAAATTTTACTAATCCTATTATGTATCCTAAATTTATGCAATCCCTGACTAGATAGAAGAATAGTATAAGACTTAGGAAACCATTTTCAAAAGTAAAATGTAATAATTGTGTATTGTTTGGACATATAGCTCACACATGTACTTTGAAGATGAAAACTTATTTGGTGTGGAAACCTAAGATGCATAAACCTAGCATATCATACATGCATCTGATTGTGGGTTCTCAGGTCTAACGTGTGATAATTTTGCAGGGTCGCTCTCACACAAGACCTCGTGAGAGCATATGGTACCTGGACAGCGGATGTTCAAAGCAAATGACTGGAGATACCGCACAATTCATATCGCTGGAAGCCAGGAGTGGAGGCAAGGTTACACTTGGAGATAACACCACAATGAAGGTGGTTGGATCACGTATGATTGGAAATCTTAATAAACTTTACATTGATAATGTGTTATTAGTAGAAGGCATAAAGCATAACCTGTTTAGTATAAGCCAGCTATGTGATAAAGGATATTGTGTGAATTTTTTTCCTACTAGCTGCATATTGAGCCTAAATGGTAAAGATGTTTTGAATGGTAAAAGGATAAATAATGTGTATATGCTAGACTTAAATTATATTCAATCTCCTACTACTTTTTGTTTGAAAATTGTATCTGATGAGTCATGACTTTGGCATAGGAGACTTTGTTATTCTAGCATGAAAAACCTTAGGAGGATTACCCAAAAGAACTTAGTTAGAGGTATACCAAAACTAGACTTTACTAGGGACCACATTTGTGATGTATGTCAATTAGGAAAGAAAGTGAAGTCCTCTTTTCAGTCTAATAAGGATCTTAGAACTAGTAAACCTTTAAAGATTTTGCATATGGATCTTTTTGGACCTATTAGTACATTGAGTCTAGGAGGGAAGATATATGGATTTTTGATTGTGAATGATTACTCAAGATTCACATGGGTTAGATTTCTATTTCATAAGAGTGAATCATTCGAGGAGTTTAGAAACTTTTCGACTTGGATTCAAAGAAAACTAGGGTGTGAAATCATTTCTATACAAAGTGATCATGAAGGAGAATTTGAGAATAAAAAATTTGAAGAATTTTGTAAGGAGAAAAGAATTGATCGCAATTTTTCTTCACCTAGAACCCCTCAGCAGAATGGGGTAGTCGAAAAGAAAAATAGAACATTAATAGAAGCCGCCCGAGCAATGTTGGCAGAATACTCACTTCCTAAATATCTTTGGGCTGAGGTGGTTAGCACTGCATGTTATATTCTGAATAGTGTGAATGTGAGATTTAAATTAAATAAAACACCCTATGAGTTGCTAAAAGGAAGAACATCTAATTTGTCTCATTTGCATATTTTTGGTTGCAAGGTGTTCATTCATAACAATGGAAAATCTGCCTTAGAAAAATTTGATCCAAAATCTAATGAAGGAATTTTTGTTGGATACTCAAGTATTGGAAAATCTTATAAAGTATTCAATAGAAAAACTTCGGTAATTGAGGAGACCACACATATTATATTTGATGAATTTGGAAATATGGAAGAGCCAAATATTGAAGAAGATGAAATTGAGATTAACTTTTAAAAGATTGATAAAATAAATTTAGATGAAAATTTGGAGATAAAAAATCCTTTGCCTAAAGATTTGAGATTTTCTAAAAACAACCCAAGGGAATTGATTATAGGTGAACCAAGTGAGGGTGTAAGGACTAGGCGAGGATTAAACAAAGAAGTCAATCATTCAGCCTTCATTTCAACTATAGAACCCACTAATATTGACCAAACACTTTCTGATGAATTTTGGATTTTGGCCATGCAAGAAGAGTTGAATCAATTTGTAAGAAATAAAGTTTGAGAATTAACTACAAAGCTAAAGAATCAAAGTGTAGTTGGAACTAAGTGGGTATTCAAAAATTAAATGAATGACTCAGGAGTAGTCATTAGAAATAAGGATAGATTAGTTGCTAAGGGGTATAATCAGATTGAAGGGACTGATTTTGAGGAGACTTTTGCCCCTATAGCTAGACTTGAAGTAATTAGGGTTTTGCTAGCCTTTGCCTATTTTAGAGGATTTAAATTATATCAAATGGATGTCAAAAGTGCCTTTTTAAATGGGATAATTCAAGAGGATATTTTTGTATAACAACCTTCAGGTTTTGAAAATTCTAAATACCCAATCATATTTTTAAATTGAAAAAGGCATTATATGGATTGAAACATGCACCTAGGGCTTGGTATGAGAGGTTGAGAACATTTGTACTTGAAAGATCATTTGAAAAAGGAAGTGTGCATATAACTCTTTTTTTGAAGAAATGTGAAAAGGATATACTCATTGTTTAAATTTATGTGGATGATATCATTTTTGGATCTTCAAATAAAAATCTTTGTGATGATTTTTCTAAAATAATGAGTAGAGAATTTGAAATGAGTCTAATGGGAGATTTGAGTTACTTTTTAGGATTTAGCATTAAGCAAATTGAGGAATGTACATTTCTTAGTCATTCAAAGTATGTTAAGGACATCCTCAAAAAGTATGAAATGTACAATGCTAAACTTATTAGTACACCAATGAGTTCCTCAGTTCAGTTGGATAAGAACCCTAAGGGAAAATATGTTGATCAAAAGAAATTTAGAGGGATAATTGGATCTTTGCTTTACTTGACAGCTAGCCGCCCCGATATCATGTTTAGTGTCTGTTTGTATGCTAGATTTTAATCAGATCCAAAAGAATCACAGTTGAAAGCAGTGAAAAGGATTTTAAGATATCTGTTAGAAACTCAGAACTTAGGAATCTGGTATCCTAAGTTTAGCTCTTCATTTGATATAATTGGTTATTCAGATTCTGACTTTGTAGGTTGTAGGGTGGATAGAAAGAGCACTTTGGAACATGTCAATTTATTGGAAATTCTCTAGTCTCTTGGTCCAGTAGAAAATAAAATTTAGTAGCCTTATCTACTGTAGAAGCTGAATACATTGCATTAGGAAGTTGTGTGGCACAAGTACTTTGGTTGAAATAACAGTTGATTGATTTAGGATTGACTATAGGCACAATTCCAATTTTTTGTGATAACATTAGTGTTATTTGCATTTCTAAAAATCTTATTCAACATTCAAGAACCAAACACATAGACATAAGGCATCATTTCATAAGGGATCATGTATCCAAAAGAAAAATTGAACTCAATCATGTTTCTACTGAAAATCAACTTGCAGATATTTTTACAAAACCTTTAGCCTTTGATCAGTGCATTAAGAGCAAGGCATTGTGTGACTGCTTTAAATTCTTAAATAAAAATGTTTTTGCAACATTGATGTTTGTTTTCTAGTTAAATATTTTTGTGTTCCTTATGAGTTTTTGATTTTATTTGTGTGATTTTTTCTTTTTGAGTTTGTGTTTTTTTTTTTGATGTTTTATGTTTTTAGTGTGTTTTGTGTCTTAGTTTTGATTGATTGCAAAAAATTTGAAAAATTTTTGAGTGACAATCATCCGGGACGAAATTTTTTCGTACGGGACGATGTATGTAATGTGACAAACTGTCGGATTTTGAACCGTTTGAGTGCAATTTTCATTGTTTTATTATCACTTCGTATGTACGATCGTCTCGATCGTCCGGGACGAAATGTTTTTCAAATGACGGGACGAATGAATAAAGCGGTTGAATGGATAAGGTAGTTTTTAATACAAAATTCGTATGTACGAACCTTTGGTTCGTTTGGACGAACACATGTCGGTTCGATGTAGGGGACGGTTTCAACTGCCATTAAAATGATATAAGCTCTGATCGTCTCAGGATGAACACGTGTTCGTCTGTACGATCAGACTGGTCAAAAGTATGTATAAAAGGACACTTCGTAAGTTGTGTTGATTACGAAAAGCCGTTTCATTTTTACGTTTTGGATCGTCCAAACGAAATTTTTTCGTACAGGATGAATTGAAAATTTCATATAGGATGATATTTTTTCATCTGGTACGAATGTATCATTTTAAATAAATAGAAGGGCTTTTGAACTCAACAGTTACACTCAAAACTTCACTTTTAATCTCTTTCATACTCTAGATCTTCTTCAAAATGGCGAGCTCAAGTAAGAGGCAAAAAGTTCTGGCAAAAACCACGTAGAAATTCCTCTAAAAATTTTCTTTCCAAAGTAAATGAGGAATCTTTTCCTAGGTTTGGCTCAGCAAAGATCACGCCCTCCCGAATCCTAATCTAAGAACAAACTACCTTTCAGGTAATTAACTTATTTGCTTCAACACAATTTGATTTTATCCTTACCCTCGTCCATCTCTACAATAAGGAAACCTTCCACTTCTTCCTCGACAACATGTCTTTTAATTCTGACCACTCTATAATTCGTTCCTTTGTCTTCAAACAAAAAGTTGAAATCACCAAGCATGACTTAGGAGCCTTTTTAAATTTAAGGACAGAGGGAGCCAGAGCCCATCACTTGATCAACACTCATGATTATTCATGGTCTGAAATTAATAATATGATGAGAGGGAACAATGTGAATGAACATGTGGCTGTAGTATCCGGTCTAGTTCGTAATGCACGAATCATCCAGCATGTCCTTAGAACTTCCATAATTCCTAAAATTTGTGATAGGATCAACATCACCCCTCTTCTTACTATGATGACTTTCTTGATCATGATTAAATAACCTATAAATGAAGCCCAACTTATCCTTGACTATCTTTATGGCCTGTCTGAAATTGGACATGTAGATCATAAGAGAAAGAAGAACATCTCCTTAGGACATCTTGTTGCCGACAATCTGGAGAAGAAATACAATTTGGTTCATCTTGATCAAGAGTTTGAAGAACCGCTCTACTACAATGACGGATCATTTAGAGCAATCTTCAAAGAAGAACCAAGTAAAACTCATGTTATTAGTGATACAGAGGAAGAACCAGAAGCTGCACCTACACCTGCCA